>NC_081172.1:22863662-23163662 GCF_012432095.1 Onychostoma macrolepis | reverse complement strand
ATTTATAAATAAAATCAAAATAAGTAATAAACCATTTTAAAGGAATGCTTGTCCCTTGATTATTTTCATTGATGTTATAAAAGTTAAAAACATTGAAAATACAAAAAGCTACAAAAAAGTTTCAGCCATTTTAAAAATACAAAAAGTGATTAAAAAGTACTTCCAAGCTAAATGTGCAGAGTAAGAAGGGGCACCACAAAAAGATTACGTTTCAATGTTTTTTTGTTTGTTTGTTTGTTTGTTTTTTTCTTTTCGTTGTTGACATTACAGTGTTTAAATATATGTTTAAAAATGGTTTGATGTATAATTTACTGATTTTAGTTTGAACAGGACTAAAACAAAAAAAGAAACTGAAGCATTTTTAGATGATTTTGACACCATCTAAGAAAAAAAATATTTAACAATCACTGATGTTACAACTGTTTCAAAATTTGTGAAACAAATTAGAATAAAGAGCAAAATTCAAATGTCAAGATGTGCATAAATACACTTTTAAAAATAAATGTTTGCCGTGATGGCATAGAACAACCATTTTTGGTTACCAAAGAACCTTCCAATGAAAAGTTCCTAAAAAGAAACATTTTAAAAATCTAAATAACTTTTTTCCACTATAAAGAACCCTTTATGGAATGGAAAAATTCTATTGATTTTAATGTCTCTTCCTGGAACACTTTTTAAGAGTGTACCATCAGCTTTTGTTGGAGAAAAATGACCTGAACTAAATTCAAAACGTTTTTTAAGAATGACCCATGTGTGAAACGTCTTCAGATATTTTGATCTGTTCTCTGTGTGGTTTAGTTGGGCAAGGTCGCCTACTATGAAATGCTGCCTGAGTACAGTGTTGATATCGACGTGGATATTGACTGGCCTGTCGCTGAGCAGAGGGTTCTGAGGTGAGCTGTTTAAACAAACTCTGTGGTCAGACAAAAACATTCATGAAGACAGAAATGCTGCCCTTTTCTGCAGGTTTGGCTACTTTGGCCGAGAGGAGAACACGGCTGTCAGGCTGTTTCTGTGTACAGTGTCTGGCTGTTTGACGAACGGACAGATATACGCGTCGGTTTCAGGAGAGGACCTTGTGGCCATAAATGCTCGAGATGTGGCAGGCATACAGATGCTGCAGAGGGAAAATATCGAGGTACGGTCATGTAGGCTGGTACAAATAATTTTGTAATTTTAAGGCTTGCATGAATAAGAAAATTGTTGGGCGGGAAGAGGGAGAGGAAGTTATTTCGATTAAGATTACTAGGGCGCATGACTTTTAAAAGAAAATAAATCATTCCTAATAAACACTGCAATTAATATAAAGATAAGAATTGTACATTTTAATTTCATATTGAAGATAACAGTAAAACTCTGGAAATGCTACGATTAAAACCTGTTAACTGATTAAAGACAAGTTCCTTTACTATATACAGTGAAAAACTGTATAATAATAATAATAAAACATTTATTTGTAAACTTCAACTTCAATCCAAAGTGCTTCACAGGAGCAAGAAAAGAAACATTGACAATATAATTTCACACAATATCAATTTAAATTAAACTCAAAAATAACCTAAGAAATTCACAACAGAGAAAAAAAAATGAAAATTGGAACGTTTACAGTAAAAAAAAAAACTGTAAAATTAACAGACTTTGTAAGTAAAAATGAACAGCTATCTTATAAATTACATTAAAATTACTGAACACTGCATGGGATTTTATATTTAATTGTATTTTGTTTAAAACAATTGTGTTTCTTGTTAGTTTTTTGTGATCAGTTATGCGCGTATATCTTAAATCTTATTTTGTTTAATTAATGTTTATTGCATTATTTTAGTGTAACGTGTTATGGTGGAGTTTTGTATTTATGTGCATGACACTGTGTAACTTCTGTATATTAGTATATGTCTTTAGTATATTATTCATTTATTTTTATTTTTTTTATTTTTTTTGTTTTATTTAAATTTTTTACAGATTAGCAAGTTTTTTATTTAATTTTTTTCAATTCAATCCTTTGTATTTGGTGAATATAAAATATTGCAATATTAAGAGCAGGAACATGTATTAAGCAAGTAGATGGGGTCCATTTTGATTTGATGTTTGCTAACTGTTGTGTGTGTTTAGGTGATCCTCATGTCCAGTGTAAATGTGCCGCTGTCCAGGAGTCTGCTGGAGAAGGTCGCCCAGCATGCCGGCTGTGGCCTCTGGTTTGGAAAGCAGCTGAATGGGCTCGAGGTGGAGTGGCTGATGAAAGAAAAGAAGCTGCATTGGGATGAAGTGGCCTTCATGGGTGAGAATGCCATGAAAAAAATCCAGCTAAACCCAGTTTAAGCTATGTCCATGTCTACAGCATTTCAGCACATTTTAGGTTTCACAATCTTGAAAAAAAAAAAAAAAAAGGGAAATTTTCAGAAAGTGTTTCACTAAAAAAGAATGCTTGTTCCAGTTTTTTCCCCCAAAAGACATTGAAAATACAAGAAAGTTGTGGGAAAATTTTAGAAATTTTGAAAATACAAATAGTTGCGCCTTTAGGCAAATGTGCAAGTAAGAAGAGGCACCACAAAAAAGTTATTAATTTATCTACAATGGTGTAGAAACAATTCTCAATCACAAATTGCTAGTATATTTCACAGTTAATTACAAAGAAATGGCAAGTATTGAACTAGATATGAGATTTTTGAAGTAGAAAGACAAAAAAATAGTATTTTCTTGTTAAACATAATTCAATAATCTGTTTTATTTACAACTTCAAAAAAAATATTTGTACAGTGTATGTCTGTGTTTAAATGTATTTGTGTGTGTGTGTGTGTGTGTGTGTGTGTGTGTGTGTGTGTGTGTGTTCGTATGTTTAAAAGATTTTGTGAAGGATTTTTCATTAGGATTTTTTTTAATGCTATAATTTATTGATTTTAGTCTGAACAGCTAAATATTATAACAGCAGCAAAGAAAACAATCACTGATATTACCACCGTTTCTTCATTTGTGAAACTTTAAAATGAACAAGTCAAATGACAAGATGTTAATAATAAATAAAAAATTCAGGTTTTTGTCAATAAAAAAAATGAGACAATCACATGGGTAATACAATCAAGTTAAATACTTATGTCTATTGTGCTCATTGACAGCAATTATGGAAAATGGTGACAGAATCTGTCAGTTACGTACTTAATACAAATATATTAAAATATAACAAGCAATATGTTGTTGTTTTTTTATATTAAAAAATGCACTAAATCAGCCATTTTAGATTTTAGTACTGAACACCTGACATAATTTATAATAATTTATAAATAATTTATTCTATTTCTGACTTCCTGAAGTCAAAAAACTCTTAACATACATAATAGTAAAAATAAATAAAAATGAAAAACTCTGCCTCATATTATAAACATGCTTGTGATCCATTAATTACTAAAATAAATTAAAATGTCATTAAAATATCATTCTAGAAGATTTTGCATTGTTTTACACTGTAAAGTCCAAACGAATGTTGTAAATAAACTCGGAACTACTTGCGAACACGAATTTGCAGTGAGCAGTGTGTGATATTTTCCCTCACAGGTTCAGAGCCTGAAGACAGAGAGATCCTGTCTCAGGTGGGGCTGAATGGCGTCCCGTGTGGCTCACCTGTGGCGGATCTCATTGCGGCGAAATACATGTGTCAGAAACCCGCCGGACACGGAGCAGTTCGTGAGTTTGCCGAGTACATACTGATGCTGAAGAAAAAGAGCTTGTTGGAGGTGTACCAGGATCGCATAGACAGGGCCAATTTCTAGATTCCAGTTTCTATTTTAAATGTCATCTAAACAATCATTTTGAGTTGCTGTGATAACGAAACTGAAGTTAATAAAAGACCTGTGCGTGTCAGTGAGCAAACATTATCAATTGTTGATGCTTCTTTGTCTCTGTACTTGATCTTGATATATTTGCATGTTCCTTCAACTGCAATATTCACTTACTTATCACTTATTCATATGTATTAATAACAGTGTTGGGCACGTCACTTTAAAAAAGTAATTAGTTATAGTTACTAGTTACTTCTCACAAATAGTAACTGAGTTACATCATTATAAAAGTAACTAATTACCAGGGAAAGTAACTATTGCATTACTTTTTTAAAAATGTTCAAATAACTTTGGATGCCCCCAATATTAAATATGTTAAATTAATGAAATGGACACTAAAAAGAATAAATTATTATTATAAAACATTGTACATTAATCTACAGACAGGTTTGTTCAATAGTTTGCCAGTTCTTCTTAGGTAAATAGGGTTTCCATTTACCTAAGAAGAACTGGCAAACTATTGAACAAACCTGTCTGAGATTGATACCAGTTAACTAAAAAGATGTGAAAAAAAACACAAACAAAAATCTGACTCTTTATTGTACCGAAATCGTACTGATATATCACTTGCATAATAATTTGGAACACAGTGTAATGCTCGGCCACGAAGAAAATTTATTTCTACAGCCAGTGTATTTCTACAGCCACTGTGCAGGTTTGGTTAGCAGTGACTGAAACGCAGCTTTACACACAACTGCCAGTCTGCATGAAGAGGACCTTGAGACTCCAGTAGCTTCAAACACCTGTTTGCTGCTCAGCAGTGGCTTTTTTACAGCTGGTATTACAATACAGTTCATTTATCTGACAAAAACTTTCCTTAATAAATCTTTATCTGACCAAGATCTTCTGTGCTCTAAGTCACTCACAAATCTTTTGACTGTTCAATAATTTCTATTTGCTTTTCGAGAAATATTGTTTGTTTTGATGCCTTTTGCAAGACATTGCATTGTTTCATACTTTTCATCTTCAGAAAGATCTTTCTTCCTCACCATATTTCATGAGAACTGTGACTTGCTTAATAATGTAGAACAACCTCTTTAAGTAGGGTTTCCATTTACCTAAGAAGAACTGGCAAACTATTGAACAAACCTTTCTGAGATTGATACCAGTTAACTAAAAAGATGTGAAAAACAACACAAACAAAAATCTGACTCTTTATTGTATCGAAATCCTACTGATATATCACTTGCATAATAATTTGGAACGCAGTGTATAATATAATATTATGATAATTTAATATTATATGATGATAGAACTTTAGTAATTAGAATAACCAAGTATGAATGCATATTTGTCATCAATATAAAACGCACTAAGGATTAATGAGCTGCTGGGTTCATGAATATTAATCACGTTGTCTGCGTTCGCTCAAATTGATTTTCTGAAATCAAAACACTGTTGACAGTTTGGGGTGTTTCATTCATATGTATTAATAATTAATCTTACCCTGTGTCCTCACAAGTTACTGAGTGATAAGGAAACATCCTCATTTCTCATTGTGCAACAGTAGTTTTCTATTGCCTTTACTATACAGCAAACACTTGATGAATTTTTTTAAGCCCTCTGTTGACAGGTTGGGGGGGGGGTTCATTCATATGTATTAATAATTAATCTTACCCTGTGTCCTCACAAGTTACTGAGTGATAAGGAAACATCCTCATTTCTCATTGTGCAACAGTAGTTTTCTATTGCCTTTACTATACAGCAAACACTTGATGATTGTTTTTTTTAAATCCCTCTGTTGACAGTTTAACCCCTAAAAACTCCGACCAATTTCTCCTTATAGGAAAATTATGGGGCATATAAAACAGACCAAATGGACCACTTATAACATGTTTCTGCAGTTGTTTTTGAAATGCAACCCCTCCTTGTGAATGATCTGTAATGTTACATATATATGACATTGGGCGTTTATGATAAATTTTTCATGTTACATATATGTTACATTGGGCGTTTATTTCTCAATTTAAAAAAACAAACATTTTATATATATATATATATATATATATATATATATATATATATATATTTTTTTTTTTTTTTTTTTTGCTAAATACGTTTTTTCTGTTTATTTGCTTTTCCACAACATATATCAAAATGATTACTTTTCTGGGAAGATAAAACAAAAACCTTTTTCAGAAGTAAGCTAATATAGTTTTTGCATTTTATTTGCTTTGCCACAACATTTCAAAACCACATAACTGTGGCCATTAAATTTCACAAATCTTTTGTAACATATCAAAATTCTACCTTTTCAGGTATATGGTTTAACCTAGGGCTGTGACGGTCGCCGTGATGGTCGGTTGTCACCGCGGTTGTCTATTTTTTTTTTTTTTTTTTATTGCAAAAATTTTTGAAATATACAAGAACAGGGAAACAAGACATGAATGTATTCCTACAAAGAACAAACATAAAAATAAAGACAAAAAACCCCCCGAATATTCTGGATTTGCGTACATCAAATTATGGAATTATCTATACAGAAAAGTGCAAAAATAAAATTACATAATTTTAGAAAAGCTGTCATAGTGCATCAAAAATTTGGCACTCCTTTTGTTATTTGTCAGTCTTAGAGATGAAACAAGAGAATAAAATTCAGAAAGAAAGAGGGGGAGAGACAAAGGAGATTTAAGCCACTTTTGCTTATGAATGAAGAATTTTGCATTCAATATAAGAAAATTAACAACATATTCAACAGGTAGCTTTGGATTTTCATAATAAAAAATAACATCTTTGAGGACGAAGGTATGGGTCACATTTGTAAGGTTAGAAACATAGGTGCTTAAGTCAACCCATAATTTGCTGGTGACACCACAGTCAAAAAACAAATGGGAAGCTGTTTCTTCAACAAAACCACAAAACGAGCAAGACTCATCAACATCAGAATATTTAGAAATAGACAAATTAACAGGATAAATTTTATGAAGGATTTTATAATGAACCTCCTTAACTTTGTTAAATATACAAAATTTACTTGGCAAAAGCCAGGCCTTTCTCCAATTTATATTTGTTATAAAGGAACCCCAGTAGAACTTCCCTCTTGGAATAATCTTTCTCTTTGTCTGAAATATTTTGCGAATATGTTTGTTATTGCATTTCCGATCTAAAATATCAATACCACCCAAACGTAAAGCCGGATAAACACTGTTGCCTTTACTGAATTTGATGTGACTTTTAATTAACTGGGTTAAGCCTACTGGGACGGCTCTCATCAAAGTATTATATTCCTTTGGTGGGACTGGAAAATTATGGAGATTCATAAATTGTTCATAAGTTAAAATATTACCAAAATCATCAAACACAGATAGAATACAGTTTAAGTTATTATTAAACCATCTAGAGAAAAAGAGAGACTTATTTCTAACAGTTATATCAACATTATTCCAAAGGAGAACTTTGTGGGGGGAGAAACCATGGACAAAACACAATTTCCATGAAAGAAGACATTGCTGATGGAAGTTAGATAAGGAAATAAGTAATTTGCCAGGCAAGAAATTACACTTTAGTAAGAAAGATAGGCCACCAAGTTGGTCAAATATCTTATTTGGAATAAAGACCCACAGTGACATTGGATTCATAAGGCACCTTCTCAACCAATTTATTTTAAAGGTGTTTACAGTATCTGCAAGTCCAAAAAATCAAGGCCACCTTCGCTTCTGGAATTAGCAAGCACATCTCTTTTTAATTTGTAAGGTCTATTTTTCCAGATAAAATCCAAAAATATTTTATTAATTTCCTTTATAGCTTTATCGTTGACAAATAAAGAAAGAGCAGAATATACAAAGTGAGAGAGCCCTTCAACCTTAGATAAAAGAACTCTACCAAATAATGAGAGATCTCTCTGAAGCCAGATGTTAAAGATCTGTTTCGTTTTTTTCATTTGATCAAAAAAGTTTAAATGATGTCTACTGTTTGAATTTTTAGTGATATGAATTCCTAAATATTTTACACTTTTTTGAACTGGGATACCTCCTAAGAATATATCGTCCATATCATGAATTGACATAAATTCACATTTCGAAGTATTACGTTTTAGACCTAAAGCACATGAAAATTGTTCAACCAATTCCAGAGCTTTTGGTAACTGATTTTTGTCCTCCAAAAACAGCGTAGTGTCATCAGCTAGCTGCGCAATTTTGATCTCCCTGTCAAATACTGAAATTCCATTTCAAATTATCATCTTAGTTAATTCTTAGACAGAGTAACTCTGTGGCTAAAAGAAATAAAAATGGGGAGATTGGACAGCCCTGTCTGACACCACGATATATGTTAAACCTCTTATGTGTCAATGTTCACAATCAGTGAGCTGTTAATACCTGTATAAAACGTGGTTACTGTCTCTATAAACGCTTTACCAAATCCAAATATTTCTAGAGTACGAAAAATAAATTTGTGTTCTATGGAGTCGAAAGCTTTATGAAAGTCAAGAAAGAGTATGAGACCATCTGAATGAATTAGATCTGAATAATCCAGCAAGTCCAGAACTAATCTTATGTTGTTAGAAATGTGACGGCCTTTCATGAATCCAGATTGAGATTCTGAAATAATATTGCCTAAACCATAACTTAATGTTTTAGCATATACAGAGGCTAATATTTTATAATCTAATGTTAACAAAGAAATAGGTCGCCAATTATCAATTATTAAAGGATCCTTGTCAGGCTTAGGTATGAGAGAGATGACTCCCTGTTTCATAGTAGTGCTCATATCTCCCTCACTTATGCATTCTTTATACATATGAAATAAAGGCAATTTAATAAACTCCCAAAAATGAAGATAAAATTCAGCTGAAAGCCCATCGATCCCAGGGGATTTACCTTTTTTCATTTTATGTAGAGCTTGCTTGATTTCATCAATTGATAAAGGAGAATCACAAATTTGACTATACTCTAGATCAATAACTTTAATATGGTGTTTAACTAAATCAATAAATTTTTCAGAAATATTATAGTTGAAATTAGAGGTATAAAGATTGCTATAGAAATTTGCAACAAAATCTGAGATTACTTTTTGGTCTTTGGAAATAACTCCGTCAATATTAAGAGCAGAGAGAGTTTTTCTCTGACCATTTCTTTTTTCCAGGGCAAAAAAAATAGCTAGAATTTCTTTCCCCCTTCTCCAGCCATTTTGCACGAGATCTTGTATATGCACCTGTAGCCAAATCTAAATAGGCTTCATCAAGCTCCAAATGTAATCTTTTTATTTCTAAATTATCCTCTTCTGTAATTTTACTTTTAGCTAGTAATGCATTGTTTATTAACCAACTCTAAATCATTTTGATGTTTACTCTTTTTAATTTCTTTACTTCTTTTAACTGCTATATGTCTGGCTTTATATTTGAAGAACTCCCATGTTTTTTTATAATCTCCATTTAAGTCAGTGAATAATTCTTTGATAAGCTTGATGATACTATCATTAAATTTTTGATCTTTTAACAAGGTATTATTAAGTTTCCAATAGCCCCTGAGTCTTGTATTATCATGGATGTCACTCATCTTTATACAAACTAATTTATGATCTGATAAGGGGGCAATGGTGTGGGAAATATCTTTTACATAACTGAGGATAGATGAAGAAATCAAAAATAAATCAATCCTAGATCTAAGAGATAAAGTTTTATTTGACCAGGTAAAATCCTTCGTATAAGGGTTAAAGAACCGCCATGCATCAGTCAGGGAGAGATCTGTGCAAAGAGAAAAAATTAAATCATTATTCATTCCACCGTCAAGTCTAGGGGGGTATCTATCCAGATAATCATCCATACATTCGTTGAAGTCTCCTCCTAGAATAAAATAAGCATCAATATATTTTTTATTTACTTTCCTAAGTTTATCCACTAGATGAGAGAACATTACTTTGTTGGATGCACGAGAGTTGTGACCATATACACAGCATGTTATGAAGGTGGCATTATCTTGTTTGATTACGGTAATAACCCATCTGCCTTCATCAGAGCTCAAAGTTTCTAAAACAGTTCCTTTAAAACGGTGTAACATAATAGCAGTCCCAGCTGAGTGATTGCTGCCATGACTAAAGAAAATTGAGTTTCCCCATTGATTCCTCCAAAACCTAACATCAGTTTCCCCTGAGTGAACTTCTTGAAGAAAGATAAGATCAGCTGCACTTCTTTTACAAAATAAAAAAATAGCTTTTCTTTTCACACTGTCCCGCAAACCTCGAACACAATTTAAACAAAAACAACAAAAGAATAGCTTTCTTTAGTTTTACCTAAAATGTAAAGGGAGAGGTGGTTAATAACCTATAAAATATAATGGCTTCAATGGTGAAAAACAATTAAAGAAAAAAAGTCGAGGTTAATATAAAGATTGACAACAATTATGGAGGAACAAACATTAAAACAAAATTCCACGTTACACACAACTTAAGAGTTTTTATACAGATAGTGCTGTCAACCGTTTTACGCGTTTTAGAGCACTGCATGAGAGAGGTAGCCAGTGCAGTCGCTTAGCTTGTAACATCCGAGTAGACGACTTGCTTCCCATCAATCAAAGCAAAAGAGCTACGGAAGCTTGCTCTCTTGCCCTCCTCCCGCGCCTTCTTCACGAGAGGCCACAGCTTGTCCCGCGCTGCTCGATCGTCGGGAGACAGAGGCTCCGAAAGACGCAGTCTGTTTTCATTTAGAAATTTGCATCCTCTGGCAGCACCCCAAAACCCTTACCATCCGCTCGTTTCGGTCCCAGACGATGAGCGACATCGACACTGTCCCGAAGCCTGTCTCCGATTCCAGGAGCGATCTTCTCTAGTATGTTAAGAACCATGCTTCGGACATCCTCTCCATCTTTTTCCGCAACGCCGTGCAACTTTAGACACCATCTCCAACTGTAACGGCTACATTCCTGTACACTTGCTTTCAATGATTTGTTTTCCTTTCTCAAAGCGTGGACCTCTGATTCCAGATGATTAAGAGCCTCTTTATGAACGCCGACATCCACAATAAGCTGTTGCACCGTCGCTGTTAGACTTTTGATTTGTTTAGAGCTTGCTTGATTTCATCAATTGATAAAGGAGAATCACAAATTTGACTATACTCTAGATCAATAACTTTAATATGGTGTTTAACTAAATCAATAAATTTTTCAGAAATATTATAGTTGAAATTAGAGGTATAAAGATTGCTATAGAAATTTGCAACAAAATCTGAGATTACTTTTGGTCTTTGGAAATAACTCCGTCAATATTAAGAGCAGAGAGAGTTTTCTCTGACCATTTCTTTTTTCCAGGGCAAAAAAAATAGCTAGAATTTCTTTCCCCTTCTCCAGCCATTTTGCACGAGATCTTGTATATGCACCTGTAGCCAAATCTAAATAGGCTTCATCAAGCTCCAAATGTAATCTTTTTATTTCTAAATTATCCTCTTCTGTAATTTTACTTTTAGCTAGTAATGCATTGTTTATTAACCAACTCTAAATCATTTTGATGTTTACTCTTTTTAATTTCTTTACTTCTTTTAACTGCTATATGTCTGGCTTTATATTTGAAGAACTCCCATGTTTTTTTATAATCTCCATTTAAGTCAGTGAATAATTCTTTGATAAGCTTGATGATACTATCATTAAATTTTTGATCTTTTAACAAGGTATTATTAAGTTTCCAATAGCCCCTGAGTCTTGTATTATCATGGATGTCACTCATCTTTATACAAACTAATTTATGATCTGATAAGGGGCAATGGTGTGGGAAATATCTTTTACATAACTGAGGATAGATGAAGAAATCAAAATAAATCAATCCTAGATCTAAGAGATAAAGTTTTATTTGACCAGGTAAAATCCTTCGTATAAGGGTTAAAGAACCGCCATGCATCAGTCAGGGAGAGATCTGTGCAAAGAGAAAAAATTAAATCATTATTCATTCCACCGTCAAGTCTAGGGGGGTATCTATCCAGATAATCATCCATACATTCGTTGAAGTCTCCTCCTAGAATAAAATAAGCATCAATATATTTTTTGTTTACTTTCCTAAGTTTATCCACTAGATGAGAGAACATTACTTTGTTGGATGCACGAGAGTTGTGACCATATACACAGCATGTTATGAAGGTGGCATTATCTTGTTTGATTACGGTAATAACCCATCTGCCTTCATCAGAGCTCAAAGTTTCTAAAACAGTTCCTTTAAAACGGTGTAACATAATAGCAGTCCCAGCTGAGTGATTGCTGCCATGACTAAAGAAAATTGAGTTTCCCCATTGATTCTTCCAAAACCTAACATCAGTTTCCCCTGAGTGAACTTCTTGAAGAAAGATAAGATCAGCTGCACTTCTTTTACAAAATAAAAATAGCTTTCTTTTCACACTGTCCCGCAAACCTCGAACACAATTTAAACAAAAACAACAAAAGAATAGCTTTCTTTAGTTTTACCTAAAATGTAAAGGGAGAGGTGGTTAATAACCTATAAAATATAATGGCTTCAATGGTGAAAAACAATTAAAGAAAAAAAGTCGAGGTTAATATAAAGATTGACAACAATTATGGAGGAACAAACATTAAAACAAAATTCCACGTTACACACAACTTAAGAGTTTTTATACAGATAGTGCTGTCAACCGTTTTACGCGTTTTAGAGCACTGCATGAGAGAGGTAGCCAGTGCAGTCGCAGCTTGTAACATCCGAGTAGACGACTTGCTTCCCATCAATCAAAGCAAAAGAGCTACGGAAGCTTGCTCTCTTGCCCTCCTCCGCGCCTTCTTCACGAGAGGCCACAGCTTGTCCCGCGCTGCTCGATCGTCGGGAGACAGAGGCTCCGAAGACGCAGTCTGTTTTCATTTAGAAATTTGCATCCTCTGGCAGCACCCCAAAACCCTTACCATCCGCTCGTTTCGGTCCCAGACGATGAGCGACATCGACACTGTCCCAAGCCTGTCTCCGATTCCAGGAGCGATCTTCTCTAGTATGTTAAGAACCATGCTTCGGACATCCTCTCCATCTTTTTCCGCAACGCCGTGCAACTTTAGACACCATCTCCAACTGTAACGGCTACATTCCTGTACACTTGCTTTCAATGATTTGTTTTCCTTTCTCAAAGCGTGGACCTCTGATTCCAGATGATTAAGAGCCTCTTTATGAACGCCGACATCCACAATAAGCTGTTGCACCGTCGCTGTTAGACTTTTGATTTGTTTCGAGGTTGCTTCGGTGGTAGTTTCGATCACAGAGATCTTTTGAAAAGTCTTGTCGTGCTTTAAAGCCAGCTCGCGTATTGCGGCCAAGACATCGTTACTGTTTCCACTTACGTTAGATTCCGCGCGTTTCGTCAACAACCTCATTATCAAAGTCTGGATATGTGTCAAACCATTGTGATTCCGTATCTCGCTGAAACTTCAGTTCAGTGCTACCAAAGGCCGATGCTGAATCCTCAAACTGATCAACCGTATCAGACGTGTTGGAAGCCATGTTGTCAAGCCAAGCTTGTTTAACTTTCTTCTTTCCTCTTTTTCCCATGCATAAAGATGTCAAAAGGGAACTATGACTTAAATATATATATATATATATATATATATATATATATATATTACTTTTTCACTTATGTCCACGTTATCACCACTTCACCTTTATTTCCCTGTAGCACAAACACACAACCGCCTACCTCGCCGCCATCTTGCCGGCCACTTCTCCTTGATAGTTCTCCACCGCGGTTGTCTATTGCCACCGGCGGTAGTGCACGTGACGTCACACACTCTATTACAAGCATAATACAAAGTTTTTTATGCCATGGTCTGTCTGAATACTCGATTCTGATTGGCTGGCAGGTGTTGATTAAATTCCTTGAACTGCACAGGTAGTGCCAGGTCAGTTTAATCACGTTCTATATTAATGTGCTTCCTATAAACATTGGTAACCATAGCAACATACAGTTACAGTAGAATAGTACTACAGACAAAAATAACCGTCATTTTTATCGTTCTGGTCAAATATTGCAGCACAAATATTGTTAACATCTTTAATATGTGAATGCTGGGAAATGACCATGGCATAAACGGGATAATCAATGGCTAGCTGTGCATTAAGCGATTTGAATGCACGACCTGGAGGCGAAGAACCGCCTGCGACGCGCAGCGGAGGTGCATTTAAATCGTTTAATGCACAGCTAGCCGTTGATTATCCCTTACGCATACAAGTGTAATAATAGTAACAGTTGAAAATTGTTTTATTTAGACTATAAATCTAAGCTAATAATTCACAAATTACCTCAAACGCCTTCCACGGCGTTTCCTTTCAGGTTTGAGCGCAGGAAAACAGTATTGTGCATTCAGCAAATTTATTTCGTGATGAACTTATTTCGCGATGGACCTTGTTGGGAAACCAAAAACTATATCGCCGATCTGGAATAATTTCAATTCATGTCACCCATCCGCATTTGTATAAGTGTCTTCAAGTTCACGTGATCACAAACGCCCGGCTTGTCAGGTTTGTATTGGTGAGGTTTTCTCCAAACTGGCCAAATACGAACGAGACAGCGGTAAATGGAAGATGCTAACAAGAAATGTGGCAACATACGCCGTGATTCCTATTCCACAGAGAGCGCGTGCAGGTGAGGAGTTAACACGCCCGCTTGCTTGGTGGCGGAACAGTATAAACCAGACGTCGCGTCGCAACACAACAGGTTGAGTCTGTCTACACAAGACATTTGAACTTTGTGTCAGACAGTATGTCATAAATAGGACGAGGCAGTTTACTGTGAGGGATTTGTCGTCGTGCATCTTGTGTTATCAAGCGCAATCTTGATAACACAATGTTGAACAACTATAGACCAATATCAAATCTTCCGTTCATAGGTAAGATTATTGAAAAGGTAGTTTTTAATCAGCTGAACAACTACTTAAACTTAAATGGATACCTGGACAATTTTCAATCTGGTTTCCGAGCACATCATAGCACAGAGACAGCACTCATTAAGATAATAAATGATATTCGCTTCAATTCTGATTCAGGCAAAATATCAGTTCTGGTACTACTAGACCTTAGTGCTGCGTTTGACACTGTTGATCATAACATACTTCTAGAGAGACTGGAAAACTGGATCGGGCTTTCTGGGATGGTACTCAAATGGTTCAGGTCATACTTAGAAGGGAGAGGTTATTATGTGAGTATAGGAGAGCATAAGTCTAAGTGGACGTCCATGACATGCGAGTCCCACAAGGCTCAATTCTTGCACCGCTCTTGTTTAGCCTGTATATGCTCCCACTAAGTCAAATAATGAGAGAACCAAATTGCCTATCACAGCTATGCTGATGATACACAGATTTACCTAGCCTTATCTCCAAATGACTACAGCCCCATTGACTCCCTCTGCCAATGCATTGATGAAATAAACTGTTGGATGTCCCAGAACTTTCTTCAGTTAAATAAGGAGAAAACTGAAGTCATTGCATTTGGAAACAAAGATGAAGTTATCAAGGTGAATGCATACCTTGACTCTAGGGGTCAATCAACTAAAAACCAAGTCAAAAATCTTGGGGTGTTTCTGGAGACAGACCTTAGTTTTAGTAGTCATGTCAAAGCAGTAACTAAATCAGCATACTATCATCTCAAAAACATTGCAAGAATTAGATGTTTTGTTTCCAGTCAAGACTTGGAGAAACTGGTTCATGCCTTTATCTCAGCAGGGTGGATTATTGTAATGGTCTCCTCACCGGCCTTCCGAAGAAGACCATTAGACAGCTGCAGCTCATCCAGAACGCTGCTGCCAGGATTCTGACTAGAACCAGAAAATTTGAGCATATTACACCAGTCCTCAGGTCCTTACACTGGCTTCCAGTTACATTTAGGATTGATTTTAAAGTACTTTTACTCGTTTATAAATCTCTAAATGGCCTAGGACCTAAATACATTGGAGATATGCTCACTGAATATAAACCTAACAGACCACTCAGATCATTAGGATCGAGTCTGCTTTTAGCTATTATGCTGCCCGCAGTTGGAACCAGCTTCCAGAAGAGATCAGATGTGCTAAAACATTAGCCACTTTTAAATCCAGACTCAAAACTCATCTGTTTAGCTGTGCATTTGTTGAATGAGCACTGTGCTACGTCCGAACTGATTGCACTATATATAATCACTTTCTATTCTTAAATGTTTTAAATTCTTTTAAAATCAATTTTTAAATCACTTTGTTTTTATTGTTGTGATTTTTATTATTTTTAATTTCTTATTATTTGTAATGACTATTTCACTTCCTTTTATGTAAAGCACTTTGAATTACCATTGTGTATGAAATGTGCTATATAAATAAACTTGCCTTGCCGCATCTAGTGTAGACAGCATCAACTGATTATAATGCGTTCTCGCCGCACCGCTCGCGTGAGGTAGACAGGGTGTATTTAACTTTCTTATTTAAGGCTACTTTCCTATTTAACTGTGTTTTTTTAAATATTTATTTTAGTGTTTTGCAGGCTGAGTGTTCACTGACGGAAGTGCTAAAATAAACACGCACCTTTGTTAATAGATGATTGAGCCTCATTTATTTATTTTTGCATTTCAGAATTATATATATAAATATACACAACACCGCGCCACCGACGGTAGTTGATCCATTACCACCGCAAAATTAATTTTTAGATTTTCAGATTTTTTATTTTTATTTTTTCAGAACTTGAAAATGTGCAAACTAAATAAAAATAAATAACTACCTTACACTGGAGGTCAACATGTTAAACATGCACGTAGATATGAGCAGCAGAATATATATATATATATATATATATATATATATATATATATATATATATATATTGAATCAGCTAAATTAATTGAGCAGCTTATTACCATTTTTCCAAATTCCACCAACTTTTATAAGGTTAATAGCCCGATGTGACATATGTCACCACGATATCTTTGTAACTTGTTTTATGTCAATTTGCTCAAGAAACGTATTAAAACCAGGTTAAGAGTAATCTAGGATATGTTATTAAAACATTAGAATTGTTGCATGGGTTGAAACATACCTTTTATAACAAAAGTCAAGTCAAGTCAAGTCAAGTTGAGCTTTATTGTCATTCCGCTACATGCGGGGGCATACAGTGTAACGAAATGTCGTGCCTCACAGGACCACGGTGCTACATAAATACAGGCATACAACAATGGAGTAAGACAATATAAACCTATACACAACTATCCTACTGATAGATTTTGACTATAAATATAAATATACAATCTATAAAAAAGTACCTATACAAACTAAAAAATACAAACTATACGAATGCTTCAGATAAATACTGTACATGTGCAAGGAGAAACATTGAGTTCAAGCAGCTGGCTGGGGAACAGTGCAGGATGATTTGTAGTGCATGAGCATGTAAACATACATATATTACTGAGTTCTTTTTGTGGGATTTGTGTACACACAGCAGTGTGTGTGAAAAGTGACTAGTGCGCATAGAGGAGGAGAGTGTGTTACTACAGGTGGTTTGTACAGGCCCACTCACCTGTGTGTAGCACACTTCGAATTGCACGTTACATGTTACAGGAGGTAGGGGTTTGTATGGGGGTTCAGAGAGGGCGGGTGATTTGAGTTCAGGGCTCTCACAGCCTGGGGAAAAAGCTGTTGAGCAGTCTGGCAGAGCGGGCTCTGATGCTCGGTACCGTCTTCCTGATGGTAGGAGCTGGAAGAGACTGTGGGAGGGGTGTGTGGAGTCCTTCACGATACTATTTGCTTTGCTGGAGCATCGTGTGAGGAAAATATCCAGGATGGAGGGGAGAGGGGCACCGAAGATCCTTGCAGCTGTGTTCACTGTCCATTGTAGGGTCTTGCGGTCTGCTGCAGTACAGTTCCCGTACCAGCCAGTGATGCAGCTGGTCAGCACACTCTCAATGGTGCCCCTGTAGAAAGTGGTGAGGATGGGTGGAGGGAGACTTGCTCTTTTCAGCCGGCGGAGGAAGTGTAGGCGCTGTTGTGCCTTCTTGGAGAGTGACATGGTGTTGGTGGACCAGGTGAGATCCTCTGTGATGTGCACCCCCAGGAATTTAGTGCTGCTGACTCTCTCCACAGTCGAGCTGTCGATGGTCAGTGGGGGGTGATCACCGGAGTTTCTCCTGAAGTCCACAACCTCCTTTGTCTTACTCACATTGAGGGACAGGTTGTTAGTGCCACACCATTCAGCCAGCTGTGCCACTTCCTCTCTGTAGTGCGTTTCATCGTTGTTGCTGATGAGGCCTACCACTGTTGTGTCATCAGCGAACTTGATGATGTGGTTGGAGCTGGACTTGGCAGTGCAGTCGTGGGTCAGCAGCGTGAAGAGCAGCGGGCTGAGCACACAGCCTTGTGGGGCACCTGTGTTCAGTGTGGTAGTGCTCGAGGTGTTGTGGCCGACACGGACTGACTGAGGTCTTCGGTTAGAAAGTCCAGGATCAATTGCAGAGGAATTGTTAAGGCCCAGCAGGTTGAGTTTATTTATGAGCTGTTGTGGGATTATTGTGTTGAATGCTGAGCTGAAGTCAATGAACAGCATTCTAACGTAGAGTCTTTATTTTCTAGGTGGGTAAGAGCCAGGTGGAGAGTGGAGAAATTGCATCGTCCGTAGAGCGGTTCGGACGGTATGCAAACTGGAGCGGATCGAGTGTGTTGGGGAGGCTGGTTTTGATGTTGTGCATGACTAACCTCTCAAAGCACTTCATTATGATTGGAGTCAGTGCTATGGGACGGTAGTCATTTAGACAGGACACAGGTGATTTCTTTGGTACCGGTATGATTGTTGTGGATTTGAGACATGTGGGGACGACTGCCTGGCTCAGCGAGGTGTTGAAGATATCTGTTAGGACATCTGTCAGCTGTGCAGCACAGTCTTTCAGTACACGGCCAGGTATGTTGTCGGGACCCGCAGCCTTGCGTGGGTTGATCCTAGATAGGGACTTCCTTACGTCGGCTGGAGACAGACAGAGCGCCTGGTCGTTGGGAGGTGTGGGCAGTTTTTGTGCAGGTGTGTCATTCTGCATTTCAAACCGTGAGTAAAAGTGGTTGAGTGTATCTGGGAGGGATGTGTCGTCATCACAGGCCTGTGGCGGGGGCTTGTAGTCTGTGATGGTCTGAATAGCTTGCCACAGGCTCCGTGTGTCACTGCTGTCTGTGAAGTGATTGTTGATTTTTTGAGCATATGACCGTTTTGCATTTTTGATGCTGCGGGACAGATTGGCTCTTGCTGTTTTGAGGGCTGCTTTATCTCCTGATCTGAATGCTTCATCTCTGGTCTTTAGCAGCCCACGAACCTCTGCTGTCATCCATGGCTTCTGGTTGGCGCGTGTGGTGATGGTCTTGGTGACTGTCACATCATCAGTGCACTTTTGGATGTAAGCAGTCACTGTTTCAGTGTACTCCTGCAGGTCTGTGTGGTTGTTGTAGGTGGCCGCCTCTTTGAACATGTTCCAGTCTGTGTCCTGGAAGCAGTCCTGCAGTGCTGAGGTGGCATTGTTTGGCCATACCTTGATCTGTTTGTGAACCGGTTTGGCCAGTTTCAGAAGTGGTCTGTATGCTGGGATTAGCATAACAGAGATGTGGTCCAGTACCCGAGGTGGGGGCGGGTTCAGCTTTGTATGCGCTCTTAACTGTTGTGTAAACAAAGTCCAGTGTGTTATTTCCCTTGTTGCAAAGTTCACATGTTGGTAGAACTTTGGCAAAACTGTCTTTAAGTTTGCGTGGTTGAAGTCACCGGCTATGATGAAAAAGCCGTCGGGGTTATTTGTTTGTTGTTCGCTGATGGCGCTGTACAGCTCGCGAAGCGCGTCCTTTGCGTTTGCGCACGGTGGGATGTATACCGCGACAATAACAATGGCCGTGAACTCCCGCGGCAGATAGAACGGTCGACACTTCACAAACATAAACTCCACCAGCG
Source organism: Onychostoma macrolepis (assembly GCF_012432095.1). Taxonomy (NCBI): domain Eukaryota; kingdom Metazoa; phylum Chordata; class Actinopteri; order Cypriniformes; family Cyprinidae; genus Onychostoma; species Onychostoma macrolepis. The sequence continues at coordinate 23,143,987 of NC_081172.1, read as the reverse complement.
ATGAACAGTGTTTTGTCACTACCCCAGCATTGTTACACCATTCTTTGTTGACGTACACACACAAGCCACCGCCGCGAGTCTTACCAGACAGTGATGAATCTCTGTCCGCGGTAGCAAGTTAGTCCGTGCAGCTGAATGGCGGAGTCCGGGATGTTGTCGTTCAGCCATGTTTCAGTGAAAACAAACACACAACAATCCCTTGTCTCATGCTGTGTAGATCGACTGAGTTGAATTAAGTCCAGTTTGTTTTCCAGATAGCGAACGTTTGAGAGCATGAGTGTTGGAAGAGCCGGTCTTGTGGGGTTTTCCTCAGCCTAGCTCGTATACCTCCGCGCTTACCGGCGCTTCCGTCCTCTCTCACACCGCTTGCGGCGCCGCCTTGTGCGGAGTAGCGACAGTAGGCGAGGCCGCGGTCTCGAGGTCTGGCTTCAGCAGTAAACAGAGGCCTCGTAGCTTCTCAGTAGCCGCCGGCGAGAGTTGGTCTTTGTATGCGTTGCCGATATCCAAAAGTCTTTGGTGAACATATTTGAGTTTAGGAGTGATTTCCTTATGAACTAGCGGTAAATTTACACTATTTGGAGACGAACAGACGACATTAAAAGACAAAAAAGCACCGTCTTTGGGACCTGGAGCAGCCGCTGCGTCTGATCGCGCCGCCATCTTGGATCCAGAAAAACAAGCGTTTTTAAAAAAAACGTTCAATGCTGTTTCATGCATTCAGAGTTGTTTACACTTTCAAAGAGTTGGATTCGCATGCTAAGCATGGACAAATGACGGAGTATTTTTGTGCCAAAAATCTTACTTCCGGGTTTAAGGCCCAGTTCGACACTGGATTTGCACATCATTTGATACCGAAAGATGGACCGATCCCAGTTAATAAAGATCCCGCTCATGATTCAGAATTGCAGAGGGTAAGTGAAACAGCATCAAATGTCTGTATTTTGTTGGCAATCGACGCAAGTGCTCGTCAATCTTTAGCTCCGCCAATGGCGCACCTTCAGCAGCTCGGCTGTTTTCGGACAGAATCGTAAAGCTGTAAAACTCGTAAAACTAAGGACTTTTTGGAGATATGAAGGATGCAGTACTACTCTATAGGTACTCAAGATTAACATGAGATTGGGTGAAACTGAGTGTGTTGTCCCCTTTAACAGAGTCACTTTAGAACTAGTAACGAAGGAACGTTGAGTTGCTTCATTGAAAGCTTAGTCCATTACTGTAGTAAAAGCTTGCTTTATTATGTAGAGTAAAGTATTAGATGGACTGAGCGTCTGTGATTACCTGCATCTGATACAGCATCTCAGTCTCCTACAAACAATAAAACATGAGTTTGGATGTCCACTGAGGAAAGCGTTATGTTTGTCGTATTGTCAATATCCTTTCATCTGTTAAGGGTAGAAGCGTCAATATGTGACGAGTTGGGAGTGAAACCGTGTTGAATATTCAAGGTACACATTTCTAGTAGCTAACTGTGCAGTTAATTCTCATAATGTATTTTCAGAATGTTTTGGAATATTTGTCCTCTCCTCAAATTTGTCACTTCAAAAATCCAGTAATAATAATAATATAATTAGAAGACTTATATTAACCTATTAAGATTTTGCTTAAATCTACATTGTACATATATACTTTTCCTATTTTATAAAAACATTTTTCAGAGGTAGATCAATAAAAATTACATTTTTAACAATATTCCAAGTGTAATTTATGATATTTGTTGTATTTTGAATCCAATTTTTCTTTGTAAAAGGCAAAAAGTTGATCATACTTATTTTAAAGTTAAGGATTCATTAGTTTGAATATACATTGAACCAGAAACTATCATTAAACATCATGAAACATATTAGTTGATAATTCAGTATTCGTTATTTTTGACAAAACATCCCATGTTTCGGTAGTGACACATTTTCCGTAGAGACAGTAATGCTTTGGTAACGACCACATCACATTACATTATAGCCTATTCTCCATTCGGAATTTGAATAAAAGTTTCATTTTTCATGCTGCTAAGAGGACCAATGTGGCATACTTGCAACAAACCTTCGGAAGTGAAATCCACATATTCTCTCGAAATCAAAATTCTATGGACTGGACTGGACAAAATATGATATGTCAGAATAGATGTGCATGAAGGCAAGCACTCGAGAGCTGACTGAGCGTGCTTCGCTCCCAAGCAAACAACACAAAGGCTGTGTGTATCCCCACCCGTGATGTAACTGACCTAAACTGATGTTTGCTTTTATTTACTTACTTGTCTTTAGCTTTTGGCATTGCTGCTTTATTTGAGATGGGGACAGACAATGGTAAATAAGACATACACACACAGAGCGCTTCGCTGAATGACAGAAGCTGCCGCTGTTTCCACCGCACTTGCTTTTATAGCTTCCTGGTCACTACGTCACCCCGTCCGTGACGTCGTGCCCATTCATTGGACTGATTACACACATTTCAGAGCATGGTCTCGCTAAAGGCATTCCTAAAGCATTCAACGCAACTCAAGTTCCTGAAGGGGAACCCTAGTTAAAGGCACAATATGTAAGTTTCAGCCGCTAGAAGTTGCATGTTTAAAGCAATAACAAAGGCAAATCTTGATAATGCTGTGAAGACTGGTGGAATGATGGGAGACGTCGTTTTCACTATAAAGATGTGGCAGCTTGGTCTAGAGGTACACTAAAGATTAAAGAAAAGTTACCGACTACGCCACCCCGGGGCCTATCTCCGGGGAAATGCCCTTTAACCAAGAGCAAAGCTCAGAGGTTCGTTATATCAGAGTCAGGTATCAGACATGGGTTGAGTATAAAACTTTATTGTTCTCAGTAATAGAAAAATATCATTTTATTTAACACGACAACACCAATAAATCAAAACGAATCTACGCACAAAATGACACACATACGCTCACTTCAGAATGGGGCGCTGGCTATCCTTGACAGAATTGATACAGCAATCATGCGTGCACCCTCACTGCACACTCACGCCACACCTCACTGTGAGCACAGCACTCAGGCAAAAGAACCCACCACCACAACCGGAAAGAGACACTAATCCTCTGTAACTGGCTGCCCCAATTCTGAAGAGAGAAAAAAATAATAAAAATAATAACAAAACACACACAGTAAGCCAAGTATATCAAACACATAAACGGAGCAACAGGCAATCTAAAATAATTTTAAAAGTTCGCCACAGCAATTTGGTTCATCGAATCGAGGCGCCGCGTCCGGTCAACCGACAATGCTGGAGTGGACAGGAATGGGCAAAAACAACCATCAATAAATCACAAAAAGAAACACATTCTATAGGCTGCCTTTAGGCCACCAACACATAAGAGATAAACAAACAAAAATAAACTTGAAAAAAGTCACTCACAAAAATATATATGGGTAATATACCCGACTTAAATCAAATAAGAAAAACAAACACACAACAACAATCCAATCGAATAAGAAAAAAAATATAAACACACAACAACAATCAATTCACAGAAAAATCATATGTTTACAGGAAACAAACTGCAGAAAATAATGGGGACAGTTAGGTGGCTTTATCTCATGTTTAAATACCACTGGAGGCTTTTAATTTGGATTGGTTACTCACAATACACAATCCATGATAAAAATACCACACCAACAGCCCACCATCATCGGTCCAGCTGATGTAGCGCGTTCAACACCATGAACGATGGACGAGGAAATCAGACGCAGCGTGTCAACACTCGATCTGAAACTGAGTTAATGAGTTAATAATGCTCGTCTGGCGGTTCAATGGAACAGACAAACTCGTAGTCCCGTCCCTAAACATTGAAAGCAGAATAGTCACTGGGACAAGTCCAATGATGGCGAAACCGGAAGCAAAACAATGCAGACAGCAAAAGGAACATCCGCTTTAGATGAACCCAGAGCCCACTGTAACATCCCCTGCACGTTGGCCCGCACCTGTAGTGCGATTCACACGGCACCAGAGCTGTAATGTATTAAACACGCATCAAATTGACGGCATCCGCTCGACGGCATCCCACAAAGTTCCCCTGTCCAACCGTACAAACAGTCATGCGTCCCGCTGGAAAGCACGGTGTCTCGCTCAAATGACGCAGAGAGAACGCACACCCATAGCGACACCCTTATATACAGAAGGAACGCAATTAAAGGGGCACTCCCCCTGCATATTACATAACCCGGCAGAAATAAACCGTACTGCTACAGTCTACCCCCCCCTTTGTCATCGTCGTCCCGACGGTGAAACATCTAACGGGTATTACCCCACAAGACCCTAACTCCAGGGCCTAAACAAAACAGTGACGGTATTAACACCACATACCGGAGGGTTCGGAGTACCCACCACTCCGGACCCTATAGTCCGCGGTAGGTGATGCACATTGGAATGTTGCCCCGCCCCTGCTCGCCCTGTGCGGCGTGGGGCCATCACAGAACGATCAGACGGTCCTGGGGAAGAGGGCCTTAGTACAGGCACTGGATCTATGCTGGCCTCCGCTATAGGCACTACCTCCAGATCAATCACATTGGAAGCAGTGGCATGTTCTTCCAATGGAAGCATACCTACGGTGGTCCTTTCACGAGCCAACGAAGGGGCCCTAGATGCAACATAGGCCATATCCCCATCTTCTAGTTCTACCTCGGCCTCCAAGGGCACCGATGACTCAGCCAGACTCTCGGGGAGACCAACCAATGGTGCCTCCCCCTGGACTCGAGGCTTCAATGCGGAACGATGGACATTCCGAACCAGACTCAGGTCTCTTACCGGGGCCACTGTATACACTGAACCGCCAGCCAGAGGGGCTCTGACTACCCGATACACAGTGGAACTCCACAGATCATGGATCTTGTGGCGACCCCTGACCCCATAGTCTCGCAGGTAGACCAACTGGCCCTCACTCAATGGCAGTTCCTTTACCCGTTGATCATGTCCTGCCTTACGACGGCCTGCCACAACTTGCAGCCGTTCTCGAGCACCCTCCATGGCAACATGTAGCCGTGCCTGGTGCTCCTCTATCCACTTGTGTACTCGGCCTGCCACAGGTTCTCGTATCTGGCCAAGCAAGAAATCTATAGGCAACCTCGGTTCTTGCCCAAACATTAAAAAATGAGGAGATTCACCAGTGGCCTGGTGGGGGGTGGTATTATAACAAAACAACACCTGCGCCAGGCATGATGCCCAGTCCCTTTTCCTCGCGGTGGGCAAGGTTCGCAGCAAATTGTGTAGGGTCCGATTAAACCTCTCACACTGGCCGTTATCGGCTGGATGGTACGGACTGGTGCGAGACCGACCCACCTTGTAGAGACTGCACAACTGCTGGATCAAGTGGGACTCAAAATTGCGGCCCTGGTCGATTCCGACCAGGAACCCCAAACTTAAAAAAACACTCCTCCACCAGGACCCGGCCACAGTTGTGGCCTGCTGATCCCAAGTGGGAATTGCCACCGTAAATTTGCTAAAAACGTCAGTCATTATCAACACGTTCTCCTGGCCGGCCTGCGATGGCTCCAACACTGTAAAATCAATAGCCACTATTTCATTCGGGCGAGAGGCCAATAAATGCCCCATGTAGCTTTGGGCAACTGGTGCCACATCTTTGGCTTGCTGACAGCGTTCGCACCGCTGAATCCAGCGGGCCACATCAGCGGACATACCCGGCCAGTAGCACCGCTGCCGTGCCAGCTCAAGGGTGCGTTCAACGCCCTGATGTCCATGATGCTGGTGTAATGATGTTAAAACCTCTGACTGCAAAATCTCTGGAACTACCACCTGAAGCACCACTTCCCCTCCGTCAGGACGGAAAGTCTTGCGATACAATAGGCCCTCCTGCTGCACAAACCGATCCCATTGGCGAAGGAGCATAGTCACCAGTTTAGGAAAAAGTCTCCGCTCTTGCGACCCTGGGCATTGCCCTTTCCTCCAAAACCTTAAGACTTCCCCTATAACAGGGTCTGCCTCCTGTAAGGCCAGCAGGTCAAGTGCTGAACAACTCGGCAAGACCTGAATGGCACTCAAGGTGGTAGCCTGCACTGGTTCTATACTCACAGCTCGCCTCAATAGCTCTGGCACAACCAACCCCAAGGAATCACTACTGTCAATTGTCTGCACTGCTGGAGGCAGCCGCGACAGTGCATCAGCATTCTGGTTAGTTCTACCTGCCCGGTACTGAATTTCAAAGTCAAATGCGGCCAATTCAGCTGCCCACCTCTGCTCTGTAGCACCCAGCTTGGCCGTAGCCAGATGACTCAACGGGTTGTTATCAGTACGTACAACGCACTTATGCCCTAACAGATATTCTCTGTATTTTTCGGCCATGGCCCACTTAAGGGCCAAAAACTCAAGCCTCATAGAGCTATATGTGGCAGTGTTTCGCTCAGCCGGACGAAGGCCACGGCTAGCATAGGCAACTGGTCTAACCTTCCCATTAACCTCCTGCGACAACACCGCTCCCAGCCCGGCATAGCTGGCATCGACTTCCAATATGAAAGGTTGCGTGAAATCTGCATACGCCAAGACTGGTGCAGTCGTAAGTTTAAGTTTCAAAGTCTGAAATGCCTCCTCGCACTCTGAGGACCACACAGCGGTCAATTCCTGACTACGCTTACCTGACTTACCTCGAGTTAGTTCGGCCACTATTTTGTGTAATGGGGCCGCTAATTTAGCGAACCCCTCTACAAAACGCCTATAGTAGCTGACAAAACCCAAGAAGGTTCGCAACTCTGCCACAGTCCTAGGACAAGGCCACTGAGCTACGGCCTCAACCTTACTTGGGTCCGTCGCTACTCCCTGGGCCGAAATAACATGCCCCAAATACCTTACCTTCTCACGAAAAAATGTGCATTTCTCAAGCTTTACTTTGAGGCCTTCGGCTCCCAAGCGATCCAGCACCATCCTTAGTCTCTGCAGATGTTGTTGCACCGAGGAAGAAAACACTATAATATCATCAAGATATAACAGGACGGATTGGTGCCGCTGGTCGCCAAAGAGCCGCTCCATCAAGCGTTGGAACGTGCTTGGGGCGTTGCACAAACCAAAGGGCATCCAATTCCATTCGAATAGCCCAAAGGGCGTGCAGAAGGCAGTCTTAGGACGATCGGATTCGGAGACAGGGACCTGGTTGTACCCACTGGCCAGATCTAAAGTAGAAAACCAGTGGGCCCCTGCCAATGAATCCAATGTTTCCTCAATACGAGGCAATGGAAACGCATCCTTACGCGTCTTGGAGTTGAGCTGACGGTAGTCTACGCACATGCGCAGGCTACCGTCCTTCTTCCTCACCAAGACGACTGGAGAGGCATATGGGCTGCAACTCTCCCGAATTACCTGTGAGTTAAGCAACTGACTAATGTGGGTCTTTACCAACTCGTACTCTGATGGCGGGATGCGTCTGTAACGCTGTCGGACCGGAGTATCATCTATCAAGGGGATTTCATGGGAGAGAAGGTTAGTACAACCCAAGTCCCCTTCGTGCATTGAGAACACATGTCGGTACTCATGAAGGAGAACCCTAACCTGCTCCTGTTCCTCAACCGATAACCCTCCTAAATCGACCAAATCTATAGGTTCTAACATAACAGAGGCTTCGCAGGAAGCCACCTGAGCAGTCACCGATGAGACTTCAGTCAGACCACAGGGTAGACCCACCAAATGTACTTCTCCCAACTTTCCTATAACTGTAGTAGGATAAAGCACTACATCAATGGTGCCGACATTAACGACGGGGACCGAAACAGTACCAGCATTTACCTGCACTAAAGAGGGTGAGGCCAATAATCCCGCAGGCAAACCAGTCTCAAAGGGCTCAAATAGCACAGTTTTGCCTGCAAGGGAGGATGAGCACGTTGCAGTCACAAACTTCAAAGTGCCGCCTGGAATGCGACACACGCTACGCCCTCTTACCTTAGCATTACTGCTGCGATCTGAAGCATGAGTGACCTGTTGGCAATCTTGAAATGCCCGGGTAATTATAGAATCCTGAGCCACAAACGGTAGCTCAAATAAAGTGGCTCCATGACGGCCAAAAAGCTCCCGGTAGCAGCGACCGAGCACATTCATTCCCAGAATGCCTGGAGTGTCAGTACCACCACCAGGGGGATCACGGACCACCAGCACACCACAATCAGGGACTGTACTACCGCACAATTCAATGTCTAATTCGAGGTAGCCGATATATGGAATTTCAAGTCCATTAGCTGCACGGAGCTGCAACCAGTGGCATGACCGCAGGCGATCCTGGCCCCATGGCTCAAACCTCAACCGAAAACAAGTTTCTGTAATGGTTGACACCATGGAACCAGTATCTATTAAACAGGGTACCTGGACACCCCCAATATTAACAATAAGGTGTGGACATGAGGAAACCAAGTGGGATGCCGATTCGTTACCATTAAAAACATTAGAGCCACGTGCGCTCCCTACCGAACTATGGCTCCTAAGCCCGGAAGGAACTAGTTTTCCGAAGGATTAGGGCCGGACAATGACCTTGGTTGACTGGACAAGGGGGCAACAAGAGGGCGCGACGGGGGACGAGGGGGACAACGTTCCCCGTAGCACTCTCGTGCAAAATGGCCTGGTTGTTGACACCTTCTACAGATCAATTGGGTTGAATGAGACGCACGACCACGTGAAAAGGTATTTTGGTTACGGGTCATAGTTTGGGTGAGCAGATTGATCTGCTGTTGCTGCTGACGCAGCATCTCTCGCAGCTCACCAAGTTCGGACGATTGACCTCCCCGAGCCAGGCCCGGACCTCCCCGAACTGGACCTGGACCTCCCCGAACCTCGAACTGGAACCCACCTATTAAAGGGACCGACTGAGTTCGACCCCTGGCCCCCCCTGGCATTCCCTCCCTTTCCCAACGGATTGCTTCCCCCCGGACCTCTAACAACGTTACAGTGGGCTCCCGTCTTATCAATTGTTTCAACTCTCGACGAAGTGCATTATCAGACACACACTCAACAAATTGATCTCTCACAACGATATCGCCATTAGAAATAACGTGCGGCGACTGGCTTTTCACCCTCTCAAAAAGACTCAACAAAGCCAGGGAGAACTCTAACAACGTTTCTCCCTCATGTTGCCGCCGTGAAAAAAATGTTTCCTGTAGTGTGATATATGACTCTGCACAACCATATACTTCACGCAACGCAGAAATGATTTTGTCTGAGTCACCCCTGTCAGTACTTGACCGATATTTAATCTCGTCTCGGGCTTCTCCTTCAAGATGATCATAGAGGAAAAAGGCCTGCTCGGCGGGTGTCATATTACGAATGCGCATGCACGCTCTGGCTTCTTCAACCCACTCGTCAATAGAGATACCAGACCTGCCATTAAAATTTGGACAGCGTCTGTCTCTCGGAATGAACACGAATCGTTCCACCATGCCAGCACCCACATCAGCTGACCGAGGCGTAGAAGGGCGCGCCGTGCTAGCAGAGGCTGCACCAGGATCGGGCTGCTCAACAGTCGCCCTCTCCTGACGCAGTCTCTCATTATCTGCCCTTAACTGGGCTACTAAATCCCTCATTTCTTGTAGTTCGTTCTCCATAAGTGTGCTGAAAAGGGTACTCACCCAGTCAAAAACCCCACTGCACAGTCACCAACGTTCTGCAACCATACAAAACAAAAACAAAAAAACACTCCCCAAGTCTGAATCTGAACAACTGCATATACCCTGCCGACTACGCCAAATGTGGCAGCTTGGTCTAGAGGTACACTAAAGATTAAAGAAAAGTTACCGACTACGCCACCCCGGGGCCTATCTCCGGGGAAATGCCCTTTAACCAAGAGCAAAGCTCAGAGGTTCGTTATATCAGAGTCAGGTATCAGACATGGGTTGAGTATAAAACAATAGAAAACTTTATTGTTCTCAGTAATAGAAAAATATCATTTTATTTAACACGACAACACCAATAAATCAAAACGAATCTACGCACAAAATGACACACATACGCTCACTTCAGAATGGGGCGCTGGCTATCCTTGACAGAATTGATACAGCAATCATGCGTGCACCCTCACTGCACACTCACGCCACACCTCACTGTGAGCACAGCACTCAGGCAAAAGAACCCACCACCACAACCGGAAAGAGACGCTAATCCTCTGTAACTGGCTGCCCCAATTCTGAAGAGAGAAAAAAATAATAAAAATAATAACAAAACACACACAGTAAGCCAAGTATATCAAACACATAAACGGAGCAACAGGCAATCTAAAACAATTTTAAAAGTTCGCCACAGAAATTTGGTTCATCGAATCGAGGCGGTCACCCGACAATGCTGGAGTGGACAGGAATGGGCAAAAACAACCATCAATAAATCACAAAAAGAAACACATTCTATAGGCTGCCTTTAGGCCACCAACACATAAGAGATAAACAAACAAAAATAAACTTGAAAAAAGTCACTCACAAAAATATATATGGGTAATATACCCGACTTAAATCAAATAAGAAAAACAAACACACAACAACAATCCAATCGAATAAGAAAAAAAATATAAACACACAACAACAATCAATTCACAGAAAAATCATATGTTTACAGGAAACAAACTGCAGAAAATAATGGGGACAGTTAGGTGGCTTTATCTCATGTTTAAATACCACTGGAGGCTTTTAATTTGGATTGGTTACTCACAATACACAATCCATGATAAAAATACCACACCAACAGCCCACCATCATCGGTCCAGCTGATGTAGCGCGTTCAACACCATGAACGATGGACGAGGAAATCAGACGCAGCGTGTCAACACTCGATCTGAAACTGAGTTAATGAGTTAATAATGCTCGTCTGGCGGTTCAATGGAACAGACAAACTCGTAGTCCCGTCCCTAAACACTGAAAGCAGAATAGTCACTGGGACAAGTCCAATGATGGCGAAACCGGAAGCAAAACAATGCAGACAGCAAAAGGAACATCCGCTTTAGATGAACCCAGAGCCCACTGTAACGTCCCCTGCACGTTGGCCCGCACCTGTAGTGCGATTCACACGGCACCAGAGCTGTAATGTATTAAACACGCATCAAATTGACGGCATCCGCTCGACGGCATCCCACAAAGTTCCCCTGTCCAACCGTACAAACAGTAAATTGCCCTTGCGGTCCGGTGCTCCCGGTCTGCGATTTCTGCCGAGGGTAGGGGTGTTCGATATGACGATTTTTGATCGTGGACTATAAAAATGTCTCCACGATTTGCTTTTTTGAAGAAATATCGTAGTATCGTGCTACAGCACACATTCTATCAGCTCCAGTTCTGGCGCCTCCGTCTCTATATACTGTACAACGCCACATACATTCACATCAGTGTTAACTCAGCGGTAGAGTTACTCTCACGGGACACTGCACTTATTCGCAGTCACAGAAGTACATTATCTTCATCTGCTTCAAAGACTTACTGGTTAAATGTTTCACTCAGTGTTCTGTTCTGACAGCGCCTTTTCTGAGCACATACACCCAAAGCGCGTGCTCTAAAAAGCCCGTCAAACAGCGCCTGATTACTGAACTAAGTTATGTTTTGTGCTAATACTGTCAAAACACACCAGGTTTATGTATAGACTCAGTTGGTTATGTCTAAAATGAAGGTAAACAGCTGAGAGAAAAGGATGCGTGCCTGTATATTAGATGCGTGCAGGTCTTAAAGGGACAGTACTAAACATGCTGCCGACTGTCATTAAAGTGATAGTTCACCCTAAAATTGTAATTCTGTCATTATTTACTCACTCACATGTTGTCCCAAACCTGTATTAATTTCTTTCTTGTGCTGAACACAAAAGAAGATATTTTGAAGAATGTGGCTAACCAAACAGTTGCTGGTTCACATTGGCTTTAACAGTAGGAGAAAATAAATACTATGGAAGTCACTGTAGACCAGCAACTGTTTGGTTTTCCACATTCTTCAAAATAGCATTTATTTTCAGCAGAAGAAACTCGTTCAGGTTTAAAACAACTTTTGAGTGAGTAAATGAAGGTATAAAAATCAAACACTAGCCTATTTTAATTTTGGGGTGAATTATTCCTGTAATGTTAATGAAACACCAAACACAAAGTGAAAAATCACTCATTACTCTTGACTGTAAAACTTTAATACAGTTGCTTTAATAGGACTCAATCTATATAGTGTTTTATTTTTATATTTGTTCATTCAATTTCTTGAATGCTCCTGCTAAATGTACCTATTGTAGACTACCTGAAAATAAAACACTGTTTTATTTGTATATTATGTGTATTTGTAATGTGCATCTTTGCTCTCATTTTTTAATAACAAAGATATAATAATGACAACGATTCTTATCTTCACCCACTTTGGCCTAAATATCTGCCATACTTTTTTATATTTTGTTACCTTGAAAGGCTTTGTCTTTATAATAGGGAAATTAGTCTGGCTGTACTGCTCAAACAGCTTGCAAAATAGAAAATCCAACATCGACAAAGAATTGTGATAATATTGTGAATCGTGATATTTAAAAAAAAAAAAAAAACGTGATATTCTTGCCATATTGTCCCCCACCCCCACCCCCTAGGTTTTGCCCCTGCCCTCCGGAGGTCTGTGCACGCCACTGTTACTAAGCGTGAAAGTTCTTAAGCTGTAGAACTAGTAGAACGTGATGACACCTTTACAGTCTATGGATGACACAGAAGAACTCATCCACAATATCCACTGCCTGCTGCCATCAGCTCCTGCGTCTCACACACGAGCGCGACTTTAGCACTATATTTAGCAACTTTCAGACCCTTTTAGCGGCTTTTTTCCATTGAATATACAAACTGACAAACCTAGCGACTTTTTTGGATAAACCTTAGCTATGGTTCAGTTGGAAGATGTCTGACTCTCCCGGCGCAGTGTCTCTGCGTCTGTTCTGTGCACAATGTTGCCAGATTGTATGGACGATTTCCTGCCCAAAAGCTCACAAAAACCCGCCCAAAACTTTAACTGTCAAAATAATCAAGGTTGATAAGAATCATTTTTAGCTCCTTATAACGAAATAATGATGACAAAATAATATAAATATGATAAATGTCCCATGGATCAAATCGGGACAAATACATTAAAGAGAACTAACAAATATGATTCAAATATGCAAGCAGACAATGACAAAACGGCAATCAAGAAATTAACCGATACCCTCGAAAAACACAGGCATCATTTTCAATGTCAACAGTCAGAATTTAAATGCAAAAAAAGTGCCCAATAGTGATCAGAATAAGCAATGTAATTATAGGTATTTCACACTCGTTCATGCACACACCATGACAGTCAAAACTGTGTCGTTCTGTTTGATAATCCAACAATTAAAAAAAAAAACAACAATAATGCCTTTGTGTCGCTCTATAATGTCACACAGAACTAATCTTTCGTGAAGTTCATATTGATATAGAACTTTGCACAGTCAAAACTAACAAGTCCAGCATCTTTAAAGGATATACCAATCTGGAAATTAAAGACAAGGTCGTATAAAATAGATTTTGATTAAATAATTTAACTGTGCTCTGATTTCGGAGTTGCAGTGATACAGCCTTCATGTCATCTCCCTCAACAGGTGTAATTCACGTTTTGAGAGTTAAAACACTCTCCACTCTTTACCATCGAACTTATATAGGCATTATGGTCACTTACAGTTATACATTCAAAATCAGATCCATTATCGCGCTAAAAACCCTGTCTGTGCTATAAAAAAAAAGTCTGTCTGCTCATCCCTAATGATTGGCTAAAAGTGTGGCCGCAACGTCAACATCAGCACCAGATATTGTGCTTGTGTGTTTAGTAAAGTTGTGATGACTGATTGGATGCATGCAGTAGGCTATATGCACACTTGGACTTGTTTGTTAACCAATTAGCCTATACAATTTATATGTGATAATGAACGTGGATTTGCGCAGCTTGTCAGTGAACAACGGCTCTGTGTAGTAAATGCTGCTCCATGTGAAATCACGCACATGATGGAAATTACCGCTGATTACAGAACCAGCTTTACTGACGAGACGCGCATTAAATATTGCATGCGATATATCGTACAGGCCTATATGTAACCCACACATTAGACTATCATGTTTTAAACACATATTATGTATGTCTTTTTAATAACTATTGAATGACTTTAAGGTTTATTCGTGTTTGGTATGTATGAATTCGACAATTCTAGCTTGAAACGTTTCTTCCAATTGATTCTTTGTCAAATTTATCATATTCTGGTTATAGAAATCACATCCAAAAGTATACTTTGCAAGAGTGTGTAAAATTCAGACCATGTGACTGATAACATGCTGATTTATGATGGAAGGAACACCCCTAGCTAAGATAATAGCCTATCTAATTGGTCAAGACACCAGATGGGATGTGTCCAGAAGCCGAGTTTAAAAACTCAGGACACCATCAAATCTTCCCTTCTCTCTTCTCTCTTTGCTCTCTCTTCTTCTTTTTTGCCACTGCATTTTGACGCTGCTTTTAGTGCTCTTTGAGCATGCTCTGGCCTACAGGCCAGTTGCTACTTAACACCACAATGAAAAGAAAAACCACCTAGTCTCGTTACATCCTTTCTTTCTTTTATTTTAGTTTCTTTTCCGTTGCGTTTCGTGTTCTCAGTTTAAGTTTTGCCGCCACGCGAGCCTGTGACCGCCTCAAAACTTCAACCAGACCAACTCCGCATCTCCAGCCAACGCCCAAGACATCACTTCAACGACTACTGAACTTCCAGCCAATCTGCAACTTAAACAATCATTCTCTTAAACTCATCCTGTCCTTACTTTCTCTCATTCTGCAACGTGTGAATGTGTGAATGAGTGTGTTCATGTGTTAGATTAGTTTATGTAGTTTTATATAAAGTCTTATTTATATTGAAAAGAGAAGTATCTTGTGTTTTGTGCTTACAAGTTAATGTCTTAATCTGCTGATCTTGTTACTGTGCTTATTAATAGTGTTTTCACTATATTTTGGATTTGAATATCGAGCGCAGAGTTGATGTTATGCGGCTCGTTCAATGAATCGCCAGCCGACTCAGTGATCAGCCGCAAAACAGTGATTCTGTTCTAATTCCCTATAAAATCATAAATGATTCCCTTTGAGCTAAATTGTATTATTTACATATTACCCTATATAATAATGAACATAGCAGTCCTCATTTACTCCCGACATCTGTGTCGCTGAAGACGCAGTGGATTACTTTTGTTTTTGAAGGGAATGCGCCCCCCGATCTACCTAAGCAAAGCAGAGCTCATTAGCATTTAAAGAGACATGCACAGAAACAGGTCGCTGTGTGCCGAGCTGTTTTTGACAAGGTATAAAGGGTGTTGTTTTACGCCACCACTGAGGAATTTTAACCAAAGTGTGTTTCAGACATTTCAAGACCCTAACGTATCATACCAACTTGTGGAAAATGGGCATCTGATGTCCCCTTTAAATTTGACCATTTGTTTTCTAAAAATACATCTGATGTATCAATGTCTTCAGAAGCAGCATGTTCATCCATCCCACAAGAAGAAAACCGAGGCTGACAAAAGACTGTTCTGATAAATAAGCAGCAAAAAAGGTATGCATATGGTATGCAAACCTTTGAAAGGTTTTATTGCCAGGGACTTGATGGTAGTTAAAATTTATAATGAAAGAATGGGAAATAATAATGGGGACCAGAAACTGGTTACCCACATCCTTCAGAATATCATCTTTTGTGTTCAGCACAAGAAATTAATATAGGTTTAGAACAACTTGAGGGTAAGTAAATGATAGAATTTTCATTTTTGGGTTAACTAATGTTTTAACATACTTGTTGTTAAAATGAAGTATATGGGTAAGAATTTTAATATAATTGATTTATTATGGATAGGGTCTGAGTTTAAAATTAAGAAAAAATGTATACTTTAAAGGTGCAATAAGTGATTGTCTTCAGTAACATTTTTTGTTATGCTGGTTGAAAGTCTCTTCACACCCCGATAGCAATCATTAAGTTAAGTGGTCTAAATGTATTTATCTGTATTTATTAGTGGTGTCAAAATTAGCGCGTTAAAGCAGGCGATTAATTTTTTCAGTTTAACACGTTAAAAATATTTAGGGGCGGGGCTTAGGGTTGGCCACCCCACTCACAACTGCAGCTTCTGTCACGTTTTCTCTTGACAAAAAGTGCATTTATTCAGTCTCATAACGTCTTTACGACCACATCAAACCGGAGATGTTTCAGATGCGTGCTCCACTTCACTTCAGCACCAGGCGTGAGTCAAACGAGCGCGGAAACGGTACTGTGCTCGCAGCACGTGATCTTAAATCACACGCACAAAGGCGCCAGCGCACGCTGTAGCCTGTATCATTTCATATCAAAGCGCGAAATAAACTACCTGCATGCAATGTCGTGGTCAGTTAAGTCATGAAGTTACCAAAGAGGCGATTAAAGCTGCCTTAAAACTGTGCATGCATGCAATATATTTTATATGAGTCACATTTAAGAACATGTCTCTGAAATGGTTTTCAAAACTGTCCTCCCTCATCTAACACACTCGATTCAACTCGTCAGCTCATTAATAGAGACTTTTAAGACCTGATGTGGGTCAGAAAAAGGTAAAAAGAGTTGAGAGAAAATATGATGCGTGTCAGATCCGCGTCATGTTCAGCAGTAGCAGCTCTTAAAGAAATAACAGCCAAAATAACCAGATGCTGTGATGTCTATTAATCAAAGGACAAAAAAAAAATATATATAGCTTTATAGCTTTAAGGATTCATTTAGAATTCAGTGTTTGATAACTTCAATTTAAATTTCTGTATATTTCTGCTGAAGGGCACAGGTATGATCTAATCATAATCTTTCAATCAACAGCCAGAGTATATAAGCAGCTGCTTACCTCTCTCCGGTCTCAGCTGCTCTAGCATCATCCAGTAGTGCTGTTCAGAACCATGTCAAACATACCGGACCTCCAGCTTTTTCCTTCAGATGACGAACTTTTCTCTTGTCCCGAGACACCAACAGTCGCAACTCGCATATCATCGGAACGCACGGATCCAAGTCAGGAGACTCCCTCTGAGCGCTTCGGTCACAAAATCCACCGCTCATACAAACCACGCTACAGAAGACTCCTCTCTCCTCCACCTTCAAGATCGCCAGTGGTAACTGCGCCTCGTCCATCTCTTCATTCTACTGCCGCCATTTCTCTGATTCTACCCATTTCAGAATGGTCCGTCAACAGCCTACGTCAAGCCCTCTCCAACTCCGGACTTCATTTCTCCCGCAGATCATCCAAAGCTCAACCCTACGACTTACTCTCTAATTACAATAACAGCTCCAGCATCCCAACAAACTCCTCAACTTCAAAAAAGAAGAACCAGTCCTCATTCACTTCTGTTTCTCCTCCGGTTCGGTGTTCTGAACGCGTTCAACGCACTAATCCAGAGGCCGCGGCAAAGACAAGGGGGGAAAAAACTACAGCTGCACATACTTCCTTGTCCGCCGGCCTTTCCGCCCGGCCAACAACAGCGGCTGCAAGAAACCGTTCCACAGCCCCTCCAACGCTCACGAATTCTCTTATACAGGCTTCTCCACTTCCTAGACAAGACGCATCTATCTCAACCTTTTTCCCCGTCCTTCCTTCTATTGATAACCCATGCGCAACTTCCTCTCAGACGGTTTCATTTTTCTCATACCCTACTCAGAGAGCGGATCCTAGTGCGAGGTTGCCTTCACTAGCGATCCCACCCCCTCTTTTATCCTTTAACGTCAATTCTTCTCATCCCCTTATTCTCCCTTCTGGGTCTCAAATTCCTCCTAATGTTCCCCCTGGCGCAGTCCCTAGCGTGAGGTTGCCTCCGCAAAGGACTCTTTCCCCCCTCTTCCCTGCTAACCCTCCCCCTCCTCTCGCTTCAGCTCCTCCTTGCCATCTCGGACACCAGTCACTTCTAGGGCTCCCTGCCCAGCATCCATCTTCTTCCTCAGGTCTAATCCACTTGCCAGCCCATTCTCTTGCCACAGCAGTCCTTCTTCAAGCTCCTCCCAACGCAGTCGCCATGGATCCACCTCCAGTCTCATCTCACCTCCGTTCCCTAATTCTATCAGAAATTCAGAACATTGGCTCCGGAGGCAGACTCCAACCCAACTCCAGTTCCTCCTTATTCAGAACTCCAATTCCTCTAGACCACCCCCTCAGTCACCTCCATACCCTTTCTATCAATACCATTTTACAAGCCATTTCTCCCAGAATACTCCAAACCTACTGGACAGCTTGGAGTTCCTTCAAAATCTTCCACAGAACCCACAACTTGGTTTTCCCTGAGTTCTCCCTCCTCTCTATATCTTCCTTCATCACTTACTTACATCATACCAATTCAATTAAACCAGGATCCATCAAAGTGTACCTCAGCGTCATCCATTTCTTTTATAAGCTCATCCACGGCCAACAATGCCCTAACATTTCAAACCCTCAGATCTTTCTCTTCATCAAAGGTTTACAAAAAACCAACCCCCCCGGTCCAGACACCAGACAACCCCTAACCATCGACCTCCTCAGTATCTGCTTAACTACTCTACGTTCAGGTTCATTTTCCCCTAACAAAATAAGAACCCTAGATGCCATGTTCAATCTGGCTTTCTTCGGCTTCCTCAGAGTCTCAGAATTCACCACCAACTCAAACTTCAACCCAGCCATTCATCCTACATTCTCCGACCTTCAAGTAGTAAACCATGACATCATTCGTTTCACCATCAAAACCAGCAAAACCGATCAAATGAAACGCGGCCACTCAATCTTCATTTTTAATTTGCCAACCCCCATCCAACCTTATCAGTCCATAGCCCTATTCCTTCACCAGAGGAAGTCTCAAATTACCTCCCATCTCGACTCTCTGTTTATCAATGATAAAAACCTCCCTGCCTCCAGACATTGGTTCCAAAAAAATCATCCTCAACAGATTGGGCATCCCAACCAAACATTTCTCTTCCCATTCCTTCCGCATAGGGGCAGCCACCACAGCAGCCCAGAAAGGTCTTTCCGAACACCAAATTAAAATGCTGGGTCGATGGACATCTCATACCTTCGAATCATATGTTCGAACTGATCTTCATCACATTAGGCAAGCTCACCAATCACTAGCATCTTTCTGAGTCTGGACTGCTCCCCCCTTTATATCTTAAAATTTCACGTCTTTTGGGGGGTATCACCATTAGTCTTCAATATTTGGGTATCCCGAACACCTACATCTTCAAATATCTCATTCACCCTATGTCCAACTTGCTGTCCCAAATTTATTCTGCGCTTTTGGGGGGGGTTTATCAGAGCTCGAGTTGAAGCTGCTTCATCGAGCCACTCTCAGTGGACAGCAAGCCAAATAAGTTTACTCTATTTCCTAATGATTATATGGGCAAACGAACTCGTTAAATGAAGTTCCTAAACGTAAGTTAGGGAGGAGCGAACCCATCTAATCTTTCAATCAACAGCCAGAGTATATAAGCAGCTGCTTACCTCTCTCCGGTCTCAGCTGCTCAAGCATCCCTCCACCTCCCCAATCTCCACCTTCTTCTTAGGTACCTTGCCCTTTGTAATCACCTCATATCATGTCCCTGGGGGTTTTATCAGAGCTCGAGTTGACGCTGCTTCATCGAGCCACTCTCAGTTACTCACCAGTGAATGACACATGATGTAGCCCAGCAGTTCCCAATTCCAGTCCGTGCACCCCCCATCTCTGCATATTGTGCATGTATCGCTTAGTTAACACACCCGATTCTATGAACGTGAATTGGGAACCGCTGATTTAGTAATGAGCGTATGCGTTCAGGGGGCATGGCTTTGGACTGTGATTGCAGGGAGGGTGGGACGTTCACTTTCAATGCTATCAGGCTAAAGTTAGCATTTTCCAAGATCTCCTACTGCACCTTTAAGACTTATGTTTACAGTGTGTGTTCATCCTCAAACTATTTATTTCTTTATTTGGAGGACCCATTGGAGGTTAAACTTTTGGTTAACATTTGGATATGCCTTCATGTTTAAATGTGTTGTTTTTGTGTTTTTGCTATTTGTGTTTTTAGGGGCAATTCTATGACGCATCAAGTGGCTCAGGGTACTTGGCTTGGTGTTTAAAGACTGTACAGAGAAGTACAGACTAGAACCTGGTGATGGTAAGATCTAATTAATAACATATTAGAGAATCGTGTCAATGTCAATGTCAATGTCAACTTTATTTATATAGCACCATTAAAAACATCAACTGCTGACCAAGATGCTGAACAAAATATCAAAACCTTCAATAAAAACAATTACAACATGACAGATTATACACACTTAAAATCACTAAATACACAAATTAGCTAAATGCTAAGGAAAATGGATATGTTTTGAGCTTTTCCTTAAAATCATGTACTGTTGTAGCAGTTCTAATGTAAACAGGTCAACTGTTCCAGAGTTTCGGTGCTGCAATGGAAAAAGCACAATCACCTCTCAGTTTCAACCTAGCCTGCGGAACATTTAGTTGTCTCTGGTTGGATGACCTCAGAGACCTTACTGGATTGTGAATGGAGAATAGATCAGACAAATATTCAGGTGCTAGACCATTCAAACATTTAAAAACCATAAAATCGGAGCAAGGATAGAGCCGTGCGAAACGCCACAGGTAAGAGGGGCTGCACCTGTCGTAAATTATCCAATATTAACAGAAAAGCTTCTCTTATAAAGATAAGACTGAAACCATTAAAGAGCATTTCCCCGAATGCCTGCACAATACTCCAATCATGGAATGAGAACTGCATGGTTAACTGTGTCAAATGCTGCACTCAGATCTAACAGCCCTAGCACCGCAGACTTGCCAGAGTCAGCAGTTAATAAAATATCATTTAAAACCTTTACCAGTGCTGTTTCTGTAGAGTGGTATTTCCTAAAACCAGACTGGAATGTTTCAAAAAGTTTCCATTCAGAAAGCTCTGCAGTTGATGAAATACTATTTTCTCCAGAATCTTAGACATGAAAGAAAGGGTAGAAACTGGCCTAAAATTTGACAAAAAATTTGTGAATAAATAAAAGTGGATGAATAATGGCATGTTTCATATCCTCTGGTACAAACCCATTCACAAGGCAATTGTTCATAATCATTTGAACATTAGATCCAATCTCCTCAAAAAAAAATGTTTTAAACTTAGGGGGAAGAACATCAAGGGCAGATCCAGATGGTTTAAGCTGACCTACAATATCTTGCAAAAAAAAAGGCAAAGTTACAGTTTCAAACTGATACAAAATACTAGTGCAAATAGGAGGGACAAAAGGATCATAAAGAGAAGGCACAATATTCAAGATAATATCCCTAATCTTGTCCACAAAGAAAGTCAAAAATTTATCACACATAGACAAAGATGATGTAGGGTAACAAACCAACAAAGAGGTTAACAGCAGCATTTATAGTATTGAAAAGTATTCTAGGACTATGCCAGTTCTTTTCAATAAGATCTGAAAAATACTTAGACTTTGCTGATCTCACTGCTTTCTCATACTGTAACAAAGTATCCCTTAGTATCTAGTACGAGATTTGAAGCTTATCTTTTTTCCTCTTTCTTTCTGCCCTTCGACAAATCTGACGTAAAGCACGAGTAGTATCATTGAGCCAGGGTTCCGACTTAGATTTACATTTTTTGGCTTTCAAAGGAGCTATAGAATTAAAAATATTAGTGCAGGTAGTATTAAACTGATTGAGATACTCTGCGCCATTCCCATCATAGTAAAACTGGTCGGATGCATGAGAAACTTCCTTAAAAACAGCAGAAAAATCAATGCTAGTAGTTGATGAAAATGTCCGAGACCAGCGAACAGCCTTAGAAGGCCAAGAAACATTAAAACTAGTAGGAACTGTAAATACAATGGGCTTATGATCAGAAATGACATGGTCCTCTATTTCAAAATCACATACTGTCAGGCCATGTAATAACACAAGATCAAGAGTATGATCATTCACAAACTGTACCAGATCAAAAGAGTCAGTAAGGCTCAAAAATTGCTTGGCTAAAGAATTAACTGGACAGCACAAGTGAACATTAAAATCACCTAGAATTAAAAGCCTATCAAAATTAGGAATAATTCCCCCTAAAAAATCAGAGAACTCATTAATAAAATCTTTGTGTAGTTTAGGTGGATGATAAATGACTGAAATCGCCACTGGGTTATCAAGTTCAGTATGAACAACTTAAGTTCAAAGCTCGAATAGACTTAAGTCGCTAATGTCCGACAGCAAAAGTTCTGTTTAAAAATAGAAGCCAGTCCTCCCCCTTGTCCCAAAGATCGAGGAGTATTAAAAATTTAGAGTCATGAGCAGGCCCGGCGCCAGGGTGGCGCCACTTCTTATATGCACAATGACAAAACAGACACGGGCGCCTGCGCACGCACATAAAAAAGTTAATAGTTTTTTAAAGTAAAGTTTTAAAGATGTGTTTTAAACGTTTGCTGCATGAATTAAAAATAACTTTTATAAAAGTGCATTTTTGAGAAAAAAAAAAAAAAGGTAGGCTAAGGCCAAGTCACATTTTATTATTACATTCATGAATAGCCTAATGTAAAATGCTGGTAAATAAAGCTAAATGTTTACTTACATTATAAATACAGATAAACATTTCTAAAAGCTTTTTTAATTGTTCTCACTTGATGATAAATCCTTTAAATTTAACGGTATTCAGAAAAATAATGAAAAATAGTAGGCTATAAGTAGCTAGTTAAACTAATCTTTATAATTTTAAGGTATTCAGGACAGAGCAACATAAATATCAGAAAATATACGCAGCTATACAATTAAAGAACAAAGTTTTACATATGCCATTATAATTTGTGTTTTATTTTTTATTGTATACAATTATAAAATAAAACGCAAATTATAATCGGGCCTGTTTTAGGCTTTTCCATTTTTTTTAAATATTTTAGATGGTGTCACGGTGATGAGAAAAATGACTCGCCATGTCCTCATTGTACGTGCCTTTATAGAGAAATGCATCTTTACGGATAATGAAAGGGTTTTTACTTTACTTTATTATTTCGTTTTAAAATGGTCATTTAAAGCTTTCTATAGATATATTTATCGTATCTGTGAGTCAGTTTCGCTGAGTTTCGGTTCATCATTGTGAAGCGCTCCTGTTCAAGACCGACAGAAAGCGCATCCCCTGTTTTCCTATTTTGTTGATATTGTGAATGCACACAAATAAAAGTAGACCCTTTAAAGTTCCGAATTATGTATTTCTCTTACCATAATGAGCAAAAATTACGGTGTAGGCCTGTTTTAAGTTGTTTCTACTGTAAGAAAAAAAATGCAAGTGACCGCTCTGGCGCCTACATGTCCTGCAGAGCGCGCATCAGCTTACACTCTCCACACAAACTATTGGATATGCGTCTAACAGCGCACATTTATATAGGTTAAACATTTAAACTAACATTGGGATATGCTTGAACTGTTTTATATCTAAAGATTTTATTTTAGGCAAGTCGTGATGATTTGATACGGCTAAATTAATCAAACACAGGCTATGATTAACTCACTGCTGCCACTGGCTGCTTGGTCCTTGCTTAAAATGCATTTAACAAACAAAAAATGCTCCATTCGTTTTTCTAAATTAACTTTATGAAAGAAAAAAAAAACAATTTTCCATTACATACAAAACTGAACTATTTTAATAACAGTAGCTAGTCTGTTTTGGGAGAAGGGGAAGACGGGCTCAGGTAATTCTGATAAGTGCGTACCCACTGAAGAAATCCTGCAGGCGCCCTGATTGCATATGCAGCCTTCGGTCATTTCTGACCGGAGAATTTTACATTTTGAATTTTAAAAAATCGTAGCTTCACCAGAATGGTACGAAACTCGGTGACTTTTATGGCACTTGGTATGTGAACACAAAAAAAATTGAGGGCATGATTCGAAAAAGTTAAGTGGTCGTAAAAAAAATAGTCCCACTCATGGTCTTCGGTCAAAAATGACCGACCATAGGAAATGAATGGGAAACGGGAAAAAATAAAAAAATACAGAAAATTTTTGTGTGTACAATCTACAAATCCCCAACAATGCAGAAAAACATTGCACAGCAATGAAGGGGTGAAACTCTAAAACATCTAGAGTGCAAAATCAACACATCCACTCATACACACGCGCACACACACACTTGTATTCTTTCTGGGGGGTAAAATCCACGCGTATGCTGGCTCCAGTGAACGTCGCACAAGGAAGCGGTTGAAATGTGCCTCATACACGTGTAGGCCCATGCCAAACAGATTTAGACAACAGAAACAGCTTGAGCTTGACCGCGATACCTCCACGTCGTCCCCGTCTCCTGCAGCGCTTCCTCCCCAGGAAAGGGCACGGTGCGCGGCACAAATAATCAGGTATAGCTGGCGGTGGAAGAAACTGAGTACCACTTTGGACATGATTAAGTAGCTCTTCGGTGGTATGTTTTAATGTCAAGCAGAGTTTGTCTATCATACGCTAAAAGTGACGAAGCATTTCGTAAAATCACATAATAAAACAAACTAACGGGAAAACACACCAGACAGCGAACGGCAAGCCACACACATCTGCGCCATCGTCAGGCCTTCAAAAGCAAAAAAAAAAAAAAAAACATCCAGTGGTTTGGGCACAAACACCAAAAATAATCATAGCTTTGTTGCCATTTACTTGGCATTAATATAATATCTGTGCTTCATAACATTCATTTTGAATTTGTCCAGTCAAATTACTTTACAAAAGCAAATTTTTATAAAATTATTTAAAAAAAAGTTTTCGTTTGTTTTGTTTTTTACTTCAAAATCAGTTGTCAAACCAATAGTTTTTTTTTTTTTTTCAAACTAATTTGATGGGAAGATGTTTTCTTGACAAAACAAGCAAAATGTCCACACACTGATGTGTGATATGTATAGATGTTTTTTTGCCCTTTAATTTTAGACTGGACAGGGACATCTCTTCCTCCAGCATCACAAAGCCACAGCAAAGATCAGCCTCCTTCAGGCAGCTGCTATTTAGTGAGATTTCTTAAGGTGTGTGTCTTAATTTATATTTAAAGGGTTAGCACACCCAAAAATGAAAATTCTGTCATTAATTACTCGCCCTCATGTTGTTCCAAACTGGTAAGACTTTTGTTCATCTTCAGAACACAAATGAATATATTTTTAATGAAATTTGAGCGCTTCCTGTCTCTTCATCGACAGTCCATGCAACTACTACTTTCAAGCCCAAGAAAGGTATAAAGACATCATTAAAGTAATCAATGTGACTCCAGTGGTTCAACATAAGTTTTATTAAATTATGCGAGTGCTGTGTTTGCAAAGAAAAAAAAAAAAAAAAAATATATATATATATATATATATATATATATATATATTTACCACTTTATGGCCTGGTTTCACAGACAGGGCTTAGAATAAACCAGGATTAGGCCATAGTTCAAATAGGACGTTTTTAATTAATTTTTATAAACATGCCTTAGAGAAAAAAAAAAAACATTACTGGTGTGCATCTTGAAACAAAACAAGGGCACTGACCTATTTTAAGATCAATTAGTGCAAGTTTCTTTCAGTTGAAACAGCTCAGATTTACATTTTAGTCTGGGAATATAGGCTTAAACCGGGGCTTAATAACAGAAAATATTAATCTCCAATGTGTGTTCATGTGAACATCGCAGTGCATGCATGTTGTGTTGATGTAAGAGCAGATTTTGTTGTGTGGACATGCATTGAAGATGAATATTTTTTGAATAAAGTCATTAATTTTTTTGTGCAAACAAATTACTTGTGTTGCTTCATAGAATTGAGGTTAAACCACTGGAGTCACATATCTTGCTTTTATGATTTCTTTGGTTTATTTTTTACTTGGAAATCAATCAATTCAAAGGTCCAAGATGATTGAACTTTTTCCACCATAAACTTGCCATATTTATAAAACACAATTAGCATTCATTTGAATTGGTCTGTTTTGTGTTATGTAGATGTGAACCAGCATTCTTTTTGGAGGAAGTTGAAGCTGCACAGCCTTTCCTGCTCTGTGAAACAGCTGCGCGCTGAACTTTACTGTTTGCAACACAACTGATCCACATACAGTATTCTGCCATTTTTCATGTGCGGAAAGTTGTGTTGACTCAAGCACTGCTGTACTGTGTTGCAAAGTCAAAAGTATTGACTGACATTTAGCGACTTACACACAGGACTGACATGTACAGGTCTTTTATATTATTACAGTATTACAGACCATTTGATAAGCAGCTTTCATATTATTTCTGATGACAGAAATGCCTACATTGTGCCTTCATCATTTATTTTAAAAGTGAACCTTCCATGATGTTCATTAATAAAGAACTAGTCTGTTAAAACAACTGTTTGCATTTTGCCTTTATTTCGTCTACTCTGATCCCAGACTGAAGTTGAATTTAACTTTATGGATTGTTTTGATGTACTCTCAATGTTGTTATCAATGTAACTCTGCAAGTTGTCACAAATTATTTCCTGACAGTTACTGTCAACTCTCCTAATTTAACCTGGTTGGAGTACAGTAAAGTCAACTCATTAGACTGGATTTAAAATATCTGGAGTTGGAACACATTTTAATAGTGTTAAATTGTCACTCTTTACATAACCAGAGTTGTTTTACAGTGCAAATATAACTCTTAGTGTTAAATCAGTAACACTTTTAAAAAATAACATTCTAATGAAAATATGCTTTCACTCACCAAATGAAAAATAACTAAAAGAGGGATAAATAAGACAGGTATACATTTTAAAAAATTAAACAATTGCATAATTATTCATGTCACATTGCATTGCTGGGATATTGAGTACCTGCTCATTTTCAGATATTTGAGATGCTTACAGTGTCTAACACAGTTTGCACAAGGTTCGTCATGTTTTAAGAATAATCTGGGCAACAATTTAAAATGCTGTTAACATAAAAACACTGTCAGGATTATGGACCTGTTTTGCCCTGTTTCTGTTCCATTTTTTGGTCATGTTCCTGTCCTCGTTTGGTTTAATTAGTCATTATGTGCACCTGTGTTTCCCAATTACCACTTGCATTTAAGTTCCTGTTTGTTCAGGTCTCCTTGTGATGTACGTGTGTTTGTTCCTGCTCCTCTCGTGAATTTACTCCTGTGTTCACCTATTAAAGACTGTTAACACTTCTTCGTGCTTCCCATGTCCTTCCTGCAACAGCGTACCGCAACAAACACAAAGTCACACAAATTGAACATGTAAGGCCATTAATCAGAGAAATGTGTCTGCAAAGATCTGTTTTCTAAAATGATTATATATGTAGTAATTGCATAGATTTGCTTATACTTTATATACATGTTGAGGTGTTGTGTCTCTATGTGTTGGTCCTATTTAATGATTTATGCTTATTTATAATATTTAAATTTTCACGTGTGTATCTGGATCTACTGATGTTTTAACTTCTGTTTACTTATGCACATGGGTCAAGCCATGTCAACTCAACCAGAGGTCCCTGGCTCAAATTTTTCTTTTATTTTATTTTTTTTCTGGTGAAAGAAACACATAAATGAAGAAAATGTACAAAAAAAAATGTGTACACAACATGGGATAGGACTAGGCGAGTCAATCAACCACAAAAGTTAATTGTGTATAGTGATTAAAGCCAAAATGTTAGATGTCATGGATGAATATTTACTGAGTTACCCACTATTTTATAGAGGGGGTCAAAATGATAATTTTCACCTGAGATTTGGAGACATTACAGGACGCTAAAAAGAAAAATGTCAAGGTCCCCCCCCACCCCCAATCTGTTAGTCAGATATGAACAAAACCAGTGTAAGACTGCTCTAAGAAGGCCCATAGATATCTTCAGACATGTCAACAGGACCTAATGATTGACCAAATAAAATGCAGCACTCAGATCTAATAAAACTACAACCATGGATTTCCCAGAATCAGCTTCTGTAAAGATATCACATGAGACCCTTAAAAGAGCAGATTCAGTATTGTAAAGCTTTAAAACTGGATAGTAACATATAATGAACAGAATTTACAGCCACACAAACTTTTGTGTCATTACAGCTTTACCAGGAACCTTTAAGAAAAAATGTAGATTAGAAATAGGACGAAAATTATAAAGAGAAGAAGAATCGAGGTTTGTTTTTTTAAGATATGGTGTCATTACAGCATATTTAAAACTGTTAGGGAAGGAGCCAGTAGACAAGCATTTGTTAATAACCACCCTAGTAAAAAGTAATATATTTATTTGAATTTATTTATTAGGATTAACCCCTTGAGATGTACCATCTCGTTTTCGAGGGGGTCCCACAATGTATCACAATCACAACATAGTAACAAAAAAAAAAAAAAACACAAATTAACATTACATCCATAAACAACAAAACACAAACATTAATTGGGAAAAAAAAACACCACAACATCAAAAAATAACTAGTAGCAAATATAAAACAAAACATAATACAAAATATACCGATCAGTGTATCTGCTCACAACATAAGCCAAAACTATATATATATATATATATATATATATATATATATATATATATATATATATATATATATATATAAAAATCAATACCATCTTCAAAAATAACATGTACAATCCAAAGTAAAATAAGATAAAGTTTGCTTAAACATCTTAAATGACGTGATAGCTCGAATATCAGCAGATAAATTAATCCAGTCTATTGGACCCAAAAATAGGTCTGAACAGAATGCCTAACTTGATAATTTAAAAAAAAGGTACAAAGTATTGTTGTAAATAACTAGGATATTTCAAATGAATTTGAATATGAATTGAAGCCAGTGAATATGTCGTCTTGTGTGCAAAGATGACCACTGAAGTGCATCATACATTATACAATGATGAGTATAAAAGAACACCCCAAAACAAATCTGCAAATTCTATTATATGCTGTGTTAAGGGGAGCAAGATCTAATTTTGATGCAGTCTGATAAACAACATCACAATAATCAAGGATTGGAAGTATAAGTTGAGAGGCAAGTTTCTTACGAACATTGTATGAAAAACAATTTCTAGATCGATGTAAAGTACTAATTACAAAATTGATTTTATGTAAAATATGATTATTATGCGATTTAAATGAAAATTCAGAATCAAGCCATACTCCAAGATATTTAATAGTATCAACTTCATGCAGAGAACTGCCGTCTTTACATAATATAGCACAGGAACAACTCTTGGATTTAAGTTTCCGTCTAGAACCAAAAATCATCATAGTATAAGACTTAGTTTTATTAAGCACTAATTTATTATCCAAAAGCCAATCCTGAAAGATATTAAAATCATACTGAAGAGATAACTGAATATGTAAAATATCAGAATTAGATACATATATGACGGTGTCATCAGCATAAAGTTGAACACTACACTTATTGAGAATTAACGGTAAATTATTAACATAAATAGAAAAAAGAAGTGGTCGTAGTATTGAACCAAAGAATCAGATTTATTCCCATTTAATGCTACACATTGTTTTCTATTATGCAAATATGAATTAAACCACCTAAATGCATTTTCAGACAGACCAATAGCATAAAGTTTATCTAAAAGTAAATATCGATCAACTAAATCAAAAGCTTTGGACAAATCAAGAAAAATAGCACCTGTAAATGTACCATCATCAGCAGCTGAAAACACACCATTAGTAAACTTAAGTAATGCAGTAGTTGTAGAATGATTGGATCTAAAGCCAGATTGATATGGTGATAAAATATTATTGATAAAATATTATTGATCCCAGACTGAAGTTGAATTTAACTTTATGGATTGTTTTGATGTACTCTCAATGTTGTTATCAATGTAACTCTGCAAGTTGTCACAAATTATTTCCTGACAGTTACTGTCAACTCTCCTAATTTAACCTGGTTGGAGTACAGTAAAGTCAACTCATTAGACTGGATTTAAAATATCTGGAGTTGGAACACATTTTAATAGTGTTAAATTGTCACTCTTTACATAACCAGAGTTGTTTTACAGTGCAAATATAACTCTTAGTGTTAAATCAGCAATCAGTAACACTTTTAAAATAACATTCTAATGAAAATATGCTTTCACTCACCAAATGACAAATAACTAAAAAATGGATAAATAATACAGGTATACATAGACAGGTATACATATTTAAAAAATTAAACGTAATTGCATAATTATTCATGTTGCATTGCATTGCTGGGATATTGAGTACCTGCTCATTTTCAGATATTTGAGATGCTTACAGTGTCTAACACAGTTTGCACAAGGTTCGTCATGTTTTAAGAATAATCTGGGCAATAATTTAAAATGCTGTTAACATAAAAACACTGTCAGGATTATGGACCTGTTTTGCTCTGTTTCTGTTCCCTTTTTTGGTCATGTTCCTGTTCTCGTTTAATTTACAGTTTTTTACAATCGCTATGACATTTGTTCCAATACTTCTAACAATTTTCCTAAACTCTTAACGCACCAACACATCTACAACACACAATTGACAAAAGTTAATTTCATGTTCAAAATCAAACATTGCAAACTAAACTCTAACATTAATTTTCAAATTACAATAATATACTAACACAATACACTACATGTACCTAAACATTGCAAACATGTCTCAAAATCAAATTATTATTCCAAAACTCTAACACATGTTCTCTTCCAACAGGAACATTTAGTCAATCATATCACAATATCATAAAAACACTAACATCAAATGGAATTACAGAAACTGTATTATTTTAGGTGTCAGGTTTGACCTTAATAGACAGCATATTGCATTGATCATAGATTGTGTTTTACACTAGAGTTTCTTTTTCTTTTTGGGTTTAATAAATGCATGTATTTTGTCTTATTGCTGCAGAAATTCAATACAAAATTTGAATGACCCATCTCAGAGTAGCTTTATAGAATGAACGGTTTATGGGAGAAAAAGAGACCGAGACAGAATTGCTGCAGTAAAGGCTTTATTTGCAACAGTACATTAGAAAAACAAGAAAGAAAACAAGAATGCATGAAAACAAAAGATATACAATATTCTGCCATTTATTATGTGAAAATAAATATTATGTGAAAAGGTAGCACATGGCACTGAGGTAGGGGTAATACCCGAAAATGTTTTGCACTGTTGCACCTTTGCACTTTGTTGCACTGTTTATGACCTCTGAGTAATAAATGTTAAGCCTTTTTAGGCTGTTTGAATGAGTGCGGATCTTTTTGGTCTATTTATGTGAAAATACAAAATATACAAAACAAAAAAAGAAGAATAAAAAAAATTATAAAATATAATTTGGCCTTCTGCATTTGGCCACATGTTCTCATCCACATCACACCTGAGTCTTCTCTGGCAAGGCATCTTGGGAAGAATCTTTTGGTATGCCTTATCCACCCCTGCAGTGTTCAGCTGTAATGTCTTGGTATGCAGCATCCATTGCATCCTGGAAGGACATTTGGTCCTGTGGACGATGGTCAAAAACCTTCCATCTCCAGGCTCAGAAAAACTCCTCAGTTCTCGAATGGGTGTCAGACCAGGCTCTGACTGCACTGGGAATGGTGGAATGCCACATTGTTCCATGCCGTTTCTTGAAGATGGGTAAGGATTCAGCTGCTCGGATTGAGTTGGGCAGGTTATTCCACCAGGAGGGAACAGTTCATGTAAAAGTGATTTTGTGCCTCTTTGGGATGAACAATAAAGAGTCATTCACTTGCAGGACACAAGCTTCTAGAGGCTGAAGTAATGAATTTAGGTAAAGGGGTGCAGCCAGTGGTGGTTTTGTAGGCAAACAGTACAGTAATGCCTTGAATTTTATGCGAGCAGCTATTGGTAGCCAGTGCAAATTGATAAACAGAGGTGTGACATGCATTCTTTTTGGCTCATTAAAAATTAATCTTGCTGCCGCGTTCTGGATTAATTGTAGAGGTTTGATGGAACTGGCTAGAAGACCTGCCAAGAGAGCATTGCAATAGTCCAGTCTAGACAGAACAAAAGCTTAATTTATTATTATTACTTGTAATTTATATATTTGCATAACTTCAACCAGCTGTTTCTCATTAGCAATGGAATTAAATACAGGGGACATATATTTGTGTTTCAGTTCACTATATATATATATATATATATACAGCTGTTCACTTTAACTTAATCCTACAAGTTAGTTTTAGAACATGATGTTATCTATTCTAACATACAGTGTGAAAGCATTTGAAAATTTGGCAGTAAAATTACATTGTTTTGGTCTTGGTTGAGCTTGTGTGTAAAAGAAGTTCAATCATTTTAAATTTGTGTTAACTGTATGCATTTTGTGTCAAAGCAACAAGAAATGTGTTAATTGTATAGCCTACACATACAGATGTTGTGCTAACTGTGTGAAGAGTTTAGGAAAATTGTTAAAAGTATTGAAAAAATTGTCATAGCAATTGTAAAAAACTGTAATTAGTCATTCTGTGCACCTGCGTTTCCCAATTACCACTTGCATTTAAGTTCCTGTTTGTTCAGGTCTCCTTGTGATGTACGTGTGTTTGTTCCTGCTCCTCTCGTGGATTTACTCCTGTGTTCACCTATTAAAGACTGTTAACACTTTTTCGTGCTTCCCATGTCCTTCCTGCAACAGCGTACCGTGAAAGACACAAAGTCACACAAATTGAACATGTAAGGTCATTAATCAGAGAAATGTGTCTACAAAGATCTGTTTTCTAAAATGATTATATATGTAGTAATTACATAGATTTGATTATACTTTATATACATGTTGAGGTGTTGTGTCTCTATGTGTTGGTCCTATTTAATGATTTATGCTTATTTATAATATTTAAATTTTCACGTGTGTATCTGGATCTACTGATGTTTTAACTTCTGTTTACTTATGCACATGGGTCAAGCCATGTCAACTCAACCAGAGGCCCCAGCTCAAATTTTTTATTTTAATTTTATTAATTTTTTTTCTGGTGAAAGAAATACATAAATGAAGAAAATGTCCAAAAAAAATGTGTACACAACATGGGATAGGACTAGGCGACTCAATCAACCAAATTTCAGAAATTTCCCCGGCTCAAATATTTGATTTTTTTCAATATTTTTTTCTGAAGAAAGTTAATTGTGTATAGTGATTAAAGCCAAAATGTTAGATGTCATGGATGAATATTTACTGAGTTACCCACTATTTTATAGAGGGGGTCAAAATGATAATTTTCACCTGAAATTTGGAGACATTACAGGACGCTAAAAAGAAAAATGTCAAGGTCCCCCACCCCCAATCTGTTAGTCAGATATGAACAAAACCAGTGTAAGACTGCTCTAAGAAGGCCCATAGATATCTTCAGTCAACAGGACCTAATGATTGACCAAATAAAATGCAGCACTCAGATCTAATAAAACTACAACCATGGATTTCCCAGAATCAGCTTCTGTAAAGATATCACATGAGACCCTTAAAAGAGCAGATTCAGTATTGTAAAGCTTTAAAACTGGATAGAAACATATAATGAACATAATTTACAGCCACATAAACTTTTGTGTCATTACAGCTTTCTCAAGAACCTTTAAGAAAAAGGTATATTAGAAATAGGACGAAAATTAGAAAGAGAGGAAGAATCGAGGTTTGTTTTTTTAAGATATGGTGTCACTACAGCATATTTAAAACTGTTAGGGAAGGAGCCAGTAGACAAGCATTTGTTAATAACCACCCTAGTAAAAAGTAATATATTTATTTGAATTTATTTATTAGGATTAACCCCTTGAGATTTACTATCTCGTTTTCAAGGGGGTCCCACAATGTATCACAATCACAACATAGTAACAAAAAAACAAAACAAAACACAAATTCACGAGTTCACACTTACATATATTTAGCACGAGTAACGTAATGCGTATTTGGCGAGTATGGTAATACTATGTATGGTAGTATGGTAGGCGTGCTGTCCTGGGGAAGGGCTCCGAGCTCGGGAATTGCCCGAACCCAGAGTACCCCCCTAGTGTGTTGAGAACTTTAGTGATAATGGAGAAGGGGTGGTGGAGGGATGCTGATTAGCCATCAAATGAATGAAGGTATGTCAGCTGTATTTATACCCGTGTGTTGATTAGCTTGATGGCGTACCACTTGTGTCTAATTAGGCTAAGTATCTGACGTGCTCCTCCCGAACTTTGTTAATGAAACACAAATTCACGAGTTCACACTTACATATACTTAGCACGAGTAACGTAATGCATTTCGGCCCGGGCCCGACGGGCCCCGACTTTTTTACGTCCCTAGGGCCGGGCTTCGGGCCAATTTTCATGACATAGTTCAGACGAGGGTCGGGCCTCTGGCCTGTTTTAGTTTTCTCCTTATTTTTATATTTTAGACATCCATCAATGTCTAAGCCAAGTGCTTAGAAAAGCGCTATATAAATGTAAGGAATTCTTATTATTATCAATTAGTGATGAAAAAAAAAATTGCCGCGCTGTTGGAAACAACACGAGACCGTGCCGCGACTGTGAAGAGCGGCTCGACGGTGTTTAGTGTCCAGCAGCAGCGATCGCACCGTCAGCGCAGCTGTTCTGCATTCAAATACATGCAATAAAGCTTGCTGTAAAGCCCCAGCAAAAGTAATTACCATGAATGTGTCCGAGGGGAATAGTAAGGTGATATTTGAATTACTTACTAATAAACTAGTGTTTTCTGTGTCAGTGTTGCATCAGTGTGGATTCATCTCCTCATTAGACGTGCCTTTAGAGAGAAGTGCATCTTCACGGATTATGATTATAATGAATGAGTTTTTCTTTTCGATTTGATTTATTTCGTTAAGTAGTAATTTAAAGCATGTATTCGCTGACTTTCGGTTCATTTTTGTGAAGCGCTCTGTTCAAGACGAGACGGCAGAAAGGGTATCGTTTTCTTAAAAGCACGACGTTTTGTTGATATTGTGAGTGCACACAAATAGAAGTAGACCCTTTACAGTTCCGAATGATGTATTACTCTTACCTTTATGAGCAAAAATTACGGCCTATTTTAAGTTGTTTCCATTGAAAAAAAAATGCAATTGATTGCGCTGGTGCCTCCATGTCCTGCGCTTTAGCTTCCGTTCTCCGCACAAACTTTTGGAGCGCACATTTATCTAGGTTTAACCTTTAAACATTGTTATATGCTTGAACTGTTTTAGTATATCTATAGATTTTATTTTAGGCAAGTCGTGATGATTTGAGAAGGCTAAATTGATCAACCATGCTGGGGGGGGGGAGAGAAAAGACGTGCTCGGGTCGGACTCGGGCCGGTAATTCTGATAAGCTGTCAGACACGGGCTGGGCTAGGGCCTGAGCATCTCGGGCCAGGGCTGGGCTAGGGCCTAAATTTGAGGCCCGTGCAGGGCTCTAATGGGTAGGCCCCACCGGCCGCTGGTGTGAACTGCGTGGTTTGGGGCGACCGGTCAGGGAGGGCTCGAACCGAAGCTCAACGGTGTGCTCATCACGTTGGGACGGGTGAGCCCTGCCCGCCGATAGAGGAGCAGCGTGGTTAAGGCCCTGACCAGGAGGACCCAAGTTGCCTGCAGTGGGATAGATCACGTAGTCGGTGTACGAGCCCTAGTGGCCGTCAGCCCCTGCTGATCAGAGGACAGAGGGCAGAAACTTGCTGAGAGAACCCATGAAGCCTCCGACTAGATAACAATACTCCGTCGTCGGACGAGTGGGTCCTATTGGCTTGGCAGATAAAAAGAGTTTGGGACGTCCGACAAGAAGGCTCTCGCGACATCCGACGGGAGATCAAGACTCACGGCATCGAATGGATGAGCCTCACTTGCGGGCGGCAAGTACAGAGCCCACCGGGAGACCAGCGTCAACGTCTGACACGAAATCAAGACTACGATGTCAGACGGATAGCCTCGGCGGCGGGTAGGGAGAAGAGAAAACCCGGAACTGGGAGGGCTCTCGCAGCATCCGATGGGAGATTGAGACCCAGGAGATCGAAAGGGTAAGCCTCGCCAGGCGGGGGGAAAAGGTGTGAGGATAGAAGAGACAGGTGGATGGTGTTCGGCAGGCGGACGAGACCCATGGCGACTGATGGCTAGGCCTCGTCGGACGGAAAAATAGGTGGGTGGCCAAGACTGACACCGATGCTCTACGGGAGGCCAATACTCACTGAGTCAAACGGGTCAGTCTCTCCGACCGTAGAATGAAACGGTAAGTCGTCTGGCTGGGAGGCTCTCGCCGACGCCCGACGGGGGCACAATACCCACTGTGTCGGACGGGTAAGCGTCGCCAGCGTGGGACTTGAAAAGGTAAGGTTGTCTGGCCGGGAATGCGCTCACCGATGTCCGGCAGGAGATCAAGACTCCGCAAGGTAAATGCGGAAAGGTAAAGTTTGGTCGGGAAGCTTAGCCGTCATCCAACTGGTGAAGCTCGCAGCCTGGTTGGGTAAGACTCTCCGGCCGGAGGGTGGAAAAGGTAAGTTGTCTAGCTGGGAGGCTCTGCCAGTGTTCGACAAGATGTGAAGATTCACGGTGTCAGATAGGTGAGCCTCGCCAAGTGTGGATTTGAAAAGGTAAGTTTAAAAAAAAAAAAATTTTGTGCTTGCTGAAATGCCTGCCGATAGCAGGACAGATTTAAGATGTTTTTGGAAACAGGAGCAACTGGCGGGTTTTTTGGCCTCGTCTAAGAATAGAGGTTCGAGAGGGGATTTAGCCTGGGAAATCCTGGAGCGGAGGTACTCGAGGACAGCTTGGTAAGGTTGGATAGGAGAAGAGAGATTGAAGATGTAAACAAAATCTTTCTTAACTTGGTCTGTTTACTTTGTTTGATCAGAGAAGAAATGGTTTCGCTATCGAGGATTGTTAGGTCTGAGATGGTGGGGTTGATGGCCGGATCGAATTTAGAGGAGATGGTGAGCAATGAGCATCTCAGAAACCCAGAAGGCTAGAGTGAATATGGCGTCCGACAGGAAATCAATACTTATGGCATCAGACGTGTAAGTTTCACCTATAGTCAGACGGAAACGCAAGGTTGCTTGACTGGGAGGCTCTCACGCATCTAACGCGAGTTCACTACCCGCAGTGTCAGATGGGTGAGCCTCACCATTAGTCGACAGAGAAAGCTATTGCTCCACCGGGAGCGCTCTTACAGCATCTGACAGGGAGTTCAATACTCAGAATAATAGTCGTCTAATAGGGTAGATGCTATGAGGATTGCTTGCGTGATTGTAAGACAATCCAATAGCGGTGCCTGATAATACCGAAAATCTTGGTGCTGCTTGCATCCAAAGGTTAAGCGTACAACGAAATGGGATTCCCTGTGCTAGCGTACCCCGAATAAGTGCCATGAATCTGGATGGATAGGCATGACTTGGAAGCTGAGGTGATGTCGACTTTGCCAGCCAGGTGCTAAGACCCATGATTTGTCATATGGATTGCATGATCATTGTCCTACTATTGAGAGAGAATTCATCGAGGTGTTTTATGCTTGAAACGGGTAGTTATGTGGAGCTGACAAGTCGGTTAGAAGGTTTCTTACCCCAGAATTTCCTAGCAGCCACTCCAATAGGCTAATGCTGAGACAGCGGTCGACGAAAGATCTGATCATAACCCTCGTTTAATTGCACCGCCTATACGGGAAAGCTAAACAGATTAATTCTGTGAAACGGCTGAATGTAGTGAATGGAAAAATGGCAACTTTTGACGTCCATATTCGATAATTTACGATAATTATGATAGTAATAATTATGATA
Source organism: Onychostoma macrolepis (assembly GCF_012432095.1). Classification (NCBI taxonomy): domain Eukaryota; kingdom Metazoa; phylum Chordata; class Actinopteri; order Cypriniformes; family Cyprinidae; genus Onychostoma; species Onychostoma macrolepis. Next base: position 23,106,391 of record NC_081172.1, on the reverse strand, counting down.
GTTTCTGACGTAAAGAAATGGCCAAATGTTAAAGATTAAGTGGACATTTGAATTGGATGTTTAGCCGAACGAGGATTAGATCGCACGGTGGCATATAGACCAGTGGTTCATAAACCCATCCCGGGGACCACCAGCCACAGCACAACCCGCATGCCTCCCCCATTCAACACACCTGATCCAACTCATCAGCTCATTAGTAGAGTCTGCAAGACCTGAAATGGGTGCGACCCATGAGAGAGACATACAAACTGCGCGGCAGCCGGGGCCCACAAGACAGGCCCGAGAACCACCAATATAGACGATTGTCAGGCCATTGGAGCCCTCTTAGGCTTTGATGTAATGAGTATTTACATGATATTGTATAATACATTGTAAGAAGTTTCAACAGAACCATGTGTTACTTACTTTTGATACTTAGTTCAAAACGATTATTATGGCCTATGTGGCCTGCAATGCATCCGTTACCCAATTATTCATTGGTGATGCCTTGGGTGAGGGGTCTATGTCTGCACCTGCCAGGATCGGCGTTTAGATGTTGTAAGCCACTAGCGGTGGCACCGAGGCAACAGCATTTGGTGGGACGAGCAGTGATGTTGCTGTAGAAGAGGATATTGTGACGTTAAATGAAGTAGAGAGCTGTGAGAGAGAGGAGCAGGGGCCGCGATTTCTAGTGGAGGCAGCCTCACACTGAACAACGGCCTCTGGGGCTTGGGGTGGGAAACTGATAGAATCGTAAGAGAAAAAGGAGTAAAAGAAAGAGGTCTGTATTGTGAGCGGAGGCAGCCTTGTGGCTAGCTCCTGCTGCTGTAGCTGTAGGCCACAGGAAGGGAGTCCTGAAGAGCTATCGTGTCCTGCTCTGCTAACGGAAGTAACCTCACGCTAGTGTCTGCTACGGGAGCTGGAGGCCACTGTAAAGGAAAAAGAAAGTTATTCGTAGCGGGAGAAAAAGACTGAGATGTGTGGGCTTGTGTTGCAGGCGGAGGCAGCCTCGTGCTGCTGCTGTAGGTTACCTGGACATTCCAGCGTGTCCCACCAAATGTTACAGTGTTGTCGATTTAGCCATTTATTGCTGGATTAGCCATTCGCACACTAGCCTAGCCACTTTCAACAACAAACGCAGGCTTTTTTTTTTTGGATTGTGATCAAATTATCCACGAAACAAAATTAATCTTATCCATCCATTTAAGGAATGCTGTGTGTAAATTAAATACTGCACTGTAAAAACAATTGAACATCATCATGGTGAGACTCATTAAATTGAAATTTGCAATAAACCTTCATTTAACAACATTAGATGTAACAAACAACCTTAATAAACATAACTGATAAGAAAAACTGTTTCTTCTTAGTGATTTCAAGAAAAAACATCAAATTCAAACAAAATTTGAAATGCAATGCAGGGAATTCTGGGAACATCAATTTACGGTTTTTCCCTGTAAATTTTATATTCTTTTTCACTTCCAAAAACGGCATTTCACCTAAAATTGTCTGAAATGTCTATTACAGTTTTTCACCGTATATTTTAGGGGAACTTACCGTTACCCATTTAACAGGTTTTTCCTGTAGCATTTTCACGGTTTTTAACTGTTAAAATTACAGTCATTTTTTACAGTGTGGTAAGAAATGCTGGTGAAAAATACGGAAAGTTTAAGTAATTCCTGTGTGTATTCTAGGCACTGTCATGGTTACATAGTGACATTAACATCCAAAGATGTCACGACGTCCTTTAACAACTTATCAACAATTACCTGCCTTGAGCGATTTTACCTGAGAATTATTTGGCAACACTGATAGTAAACAACAAAACACAAACATTAATTGGAAAAAAAAAAAAAAAAATATCACAACATCAAAAAATAACTAGTAGCAAATATAAAACAAAACATAATACAAAATATACCGATCAGTGTATCTGCTCACAACATAAGCCAGAAACTATATATATATATATATATATATATATATATATATATATATATATATATATAAATAAAAAAAATCAATACCATCTTCAAAAATAACATGTACAATCCAAAGTAAAATAAGATAAAGTTTGCATAGACATCTTAAATGACGTGATAGCTCGAATATCAGCAGATAAATTATTCCAGTCTATTGGACCCAAAAATAGGTCTGAACAGAATGCCTAACTTGATAATTTAAAGAAAAAGGTACAAAGTATTGTTGTAAATAACTAGGATATTTAAAATGAATACATTTGAATATGAATTGAAGCCAGTGAATATGTCATCCTGTGTGCAAAGATGACCACTGAAGTGCATCATAAATTATACAATGATGAGTATAAAAAGAACACCCCAAAACAAATCTGCAAATTCTATTATATGCTGTGTTAAGGGGAGCAAGATCTAATTTTGATGCAGTCTGATAAACAACATCACAATAATCAAGGATTGGAAGTATAAGTTGAGAGGCAAGTTTCTTACGAACATTGTATGAAAAACAGTTTCTAGATCGATGTAAAGTACTAATTACAAAATTGATTTTATGTAAAATATGATTAATATGCGATTTAAATGAAAATTCAGAATCAAGCCATACTCCAAGATATTTAATAGTATCAACTTCATGCAGAGAACTGCCGTCTTTACATAATATAGCACAGGAACAACTCTTGGATTTAAGTTTCTGTCTAGAACCAAAATTCATAGTATAAGACTTAGTTTTATTAAGCACTAATTTATTATCCAAAAGCCAATCCTGTAAGATATTAAAATCATACTGAAGATATAATTGAATATGTAAAATATCAGAATTAGATACATATGTGACGGTGTCATCAGCATAAAGTTGAACACTACACTTATTGAGATTTAATGGTAAATTATTAACATAAATAGAAAAAAGAAGTGGTCGTAGTATTGAACCTTGGGGCACACCTCTTTGTTGAACCAAAGAATCAGATTTATTCCCATTTAATGCTACACATTGTTTTCTATTATGCAAATATGAATTAAACCACCTAAATGCATTTTCAGACAGACCAATAGCATAAAGTTTATCTAAAAGTAAATATCGATCAACTAAATCAAAAGCTTTGGACAAATCAAGAAAAATAGCACCTGTAAATGTACCATCATCAGCAGCTGAAAACACATCATTAGTAAACTTAAGCAATGCAGTAGTTGTAGAATGATTGGATCTAAAGTCAAATTGATATGGTGATAAAATATTATTAATACTTAAATAATCTGGAAGTTGTCTATATATTAATTTTTCAAAAACTTTAGCTATAGAACATATAATAGATATAGGTCTGTAATTATTGAGATAAAGTACATCACCTCTCTTGTAAAGTGGAGTGATGCGTGCACTTTTCCAAATAACTGGTATCTCAGTATGTAGACAAAGACAAATTAAATAATTCAGCAAGTGGATACATAAGAATATGAGAAGATAACTTAAGAAACTTATTTTCAATACCATCCAATCCAGCACCACTAGTACCACTTAATTCATTAATAGCATTCCAAACTTCAACAGATAAAATCTTTCTAAATTGAAAAGAACTACTACACGAAAAAGTATCATATATAGTACCAGCATTCAAATAAGAATTGTTACGGTTCAGGGTGCCTTCTCGGCTCCTCTTGCTGTCTGTGTTGTCCTGTCATGTTCGGCAGCTCGTGGTCTGGGCAATCAGTGCTGATCGTGCAGCGGGAGTGCATGGATCACGAGCTGACTCTCCCCCACCTGTCACTTATTCCCCCACTCCCATATATGTCCCTGTTTTCTGTTCCTCGTTGTAAGTAGATTGTTTTGTCCTTGCTCGTGTTCTGTGTAAGAATCACACATCATTATTCTGACCCTCTGTTCCTTTGTGCTGCAGGACTTGTAACACGGAGATCCAGCAGCTTGTGTGGTCCGCAGACTCTGCCGGCCAGCTCTGGAATTTCCGCTTCCCTAAGCGGCTGTTAAATATTGTTTATGTTATTTTGTGTTTTGTAGCGAGAATAAAGGTTTCTCCTTTCTCTAACTCTGCGTCTGAGTCCTCTATCACCCACACCCTGACAGAATCTACTCACCACATTATGGATTCAGCAGAGGAAACAGAGTTGCGCCGAGCCCTCTCGCAGCAGGGCATTCTACTGGGTCGGCAGCAGAAAGAACTCGAGGCTTCTCGTCGCGCCTATTCTGAGGTTTCGCTCCAACTTAACCAGCTGGTGGAACACCTGGACCAGCTACAGGTCAGCCCTTCTGCAGCGCGGGCTGCAACACCCGCTCCTGGCCCAGAAGGCGCAGTCCCTCGCCACGTGGAACCGCAGCTTAATCCACCCGCTCCTTACTCGGGTGAGCCCAACTCATGTCGGTTGACTGTGGGAGAGCGACGGCGTCGCTTGGCCAATCAGCTGTGTCTCTACTGTGGTGAGGCGGGTCATGTGGCAGCTTCGTGCCCTGTAGCTGGGCGACGCTTATCACGCAAGGGAGAGCATATGGTGAGCGTCACGACTACTCAACTGCCATCTAGTGGTCGTTCAGAGTTTCAAGCTTCATTACAGTTCGGGGGAGCTGTTTTCCAGGTTTCTGCATTAATCGACTCTGGAGCGGAGAGCGATTTTATGGATTCTGGATTGGCCACACGCCTGGGGATTTCGTCTGTTGCCCTGGCCGAACTTATTTCTGCTAGGTCTCTTTGTGGCACCCTACTCACTAATATTACCCATGTCACGAAGTTTGTTACGTTAACTTTGTCTGGTAATCATGCTGAGGAGATCCGATTCCTCCTTATTCACTTGCCCACTGCTCCAGTGGTGCTGGGTCACACCTGGTTGGTTAAACATAACCCCCATATTGATTGGGCTCACAGTTCTGTTTTGGTTTGGAGCCCTTTCTGTTTAGCTCAATGTTTGGGTGCTGCATTTTCCCCGGTCATGTCTTGTTCTGTGTTGCAGGAGGAGCCGGTGAGCCTGGCGGATGTCCCGGAGGCTTACCACGACTTGAGAGCGGTGTTCAGTAAGTTTCGAGCTTCATCTCTGCATCCGCACCGCCCGTACGACTGTGCGATTGACCTCTTGCCTGGCACTTCTCCACCAAGGGGGTGCCTTTACTCTCTATCCGGACCAGAGAGGGAGGCCATGGATAGGTATATTCACGATTCTCTGGTAGCAGGCATTATCCGTCACTCTTCCTCTCCAGCTGGGGCGGGGTTCTTCTTCAGGCAGCCTAAACCTCCCACGGAGAGCTTATTTGTCCGGCATCTCCCCATTGGCCCTCTGACCGCTCCCAGGCCCCGCCCACTGACCAAAGACAGCCTATTCATCCCCCTTACCACCTATATGACCGCATACAGCCTAAGTGGCCACCTGCAATCTAAGTGACACCCCGGGCCCAGCCCACCGACCACGAAAAGCCTATTTGTCCCCCTGACCACCTATATGAGCATGAACTGCCTATGAACTCCACCTTCACCTCCACCACCGCCGCCGCTGCCTTCCCCGGAACATCATCCTGCTCCTCTGGAAGAGCATGAAGAAGATGTAATGTATAGATTTATCGTGCCCTCTATAACTATGTAGTGTATTCGTGAACATTTTATTCATTTTTTAATTTTTAATTTTTGATCTTTTGTCCCTCTCTGCAGTATTTCGCAGATGACGAGGAGGAGGAGGAGCAAGAATAGGAGTGATTTAAAAAAAATAAATACTCCTTAATAAATACCTTTTCAATTACTTATTATGGTCTTCTCATACCTTGTGTTTCTTCTGCATGGATCTTTGTAGATCCCGTCAAATAAGTTACAGGTGTCACTTGCTGATGTTGGATTATGGAGTTGGATTTTGGTGAATTTCACCACATATGGTGCATGACCACCCGTAACTTATTTGACGGGCCTCCACATGCTTTCCATGTACAATGCATTAATAATTCATAAATACAATGATTTTATTCAGTAATACCTGCAGTACAGTGCTCAGGAACCACCGTCCAGCAGTTTTATGTACATCGGAGCTCATGAAGTGGCTTAATTTGCATAAAAATGCACTGTCCACAGAAATCCTGTGGAGGACTCGTCAAATAAATTACAGCTGTCACTTGACCACCCGTAACTTATTTGACGGGCCTCCACAGGCTTTCCGTGGACAATGCATTAATAGATCATAATTTAAGTTTTTAATAATTTTATTATGCAAAAGTACAGTGCTACACTCAGGAAACACCGTCTGACAGGTTCATGTACATTACAACTCATCAATATTCATATTTACCATGAAAAGGTCTGTCCAAGGAAAGTCTTTGTAGGCCACGTCAAATAAGTTACAGGTGTCACTTGCTGATGTTGGATTTTGGAGTTGGATTCTGGTGAATTTCACCACATATGGTGCATGACCACCTGTAACTTATTTGACCGGCCTCCACAGGCTTTCCGTGTACAATGCATTAATAGGTCATAATTTAAGTTTTTAATCGTTTTATTATGCAAAAGTACAGTGCTACACTCAGGAAACACCAACTGACAGGTTCATATACATTACAACTCATCAATATTCATATTTACCCTGAAGAAGGTCTGTCCACGCAAAGCCTGTGTAGGCGGCGTCAAATAAGTTACAGGTGTCACTTGCTGATGTTGGATTTTGGTGAATTTCACCACATATGGTGCATGACCACCCGTAACTTATTTGACGGGCCTCCACATGCTTTCCATGTACAATGCATTAATAATTCATAAATACAATGATTTTATTCAGTAATACCTGCAGTACAGTGCTCAGGAACCACCGTCCAGCAGTTTTATGTACATCGGAGCTCATAAAGTGGCTTAATTTGCATAAAAATGCACTGTCCACGGAAATCCTGTGGAGGCCTCGTCAAATAAGTTACAGCTGTCACTTGACCACCTGTAACTTATTCGACGGGACCTCCACAGGCTTTCTGTGGACAATGCATTAATAGGTCATGATTTAAGTTTTTAATCATTTTATTATGCAAAAAGTACAGTGCTACACTCAGGAAACACCGTCTGACAGGTTCATGTACATTACAACTCATCAATATTCATATTTACCCTGAAAAAGGTCTGTCCAAGGAAAGCCTTTGTAGGCCACATCAAATAAGTTACAGGTGTCACTTGCTGATGTTGGATTTTGGAGTTGGATTTTGGTGAATTTCACCACATATGGTGCATGACCACCCGTAAGTTATTTGACGGGGCCTCCACAGGCTTTCCGTGTACAATGCATTAATAGGTCATAATTTAAGTTTTTAATCGTTTTATTATGCAAAAGTACAGTGCTACACTCAGGAAACACCAACTGACAGGTTCATATACATTACAACTCATCAATATTCATATTTACCCTGAAGAAGGTCTGTCCACGCAAAGCCTGTGTAGGCCGCGTCAAATAAGTTACAGGTGTCACTTGCTGATGTTGGATTATGGAGTTGGATTTTGGTGAATTTCACCACATATGGTGCATGACCACCCGTAACTTATTTGACGGGGCCTCCACATGCTTTCCATGTACAATGCATTAATAATTCATAAATACAATGATTTTATTCAGTAATACCTGCAGTACAGTGCTCAGGAACCACCGTCCAGCAGTTTTATGTACATCGGAGCTCATGAAGTGGCTTAATTTGCATAAAAATGCACTGTCCACAGAAATCCTGTGGAGGACTCGTCAAATAAATTACAGCTGTCACTTGACCACCCGTAACTTATTCGACGGGACCTCCACAGGTTTTCCGTGGACAATGCATTAATAGATCATAATTTAAGTTTTTAATAATTTTATTATGCAAAAAGTACAGTGCTACACTCAGGAAACACCGTCTGACAGGTTCATGTACATTACAACTCATCAATATTCATATTTACCATGAAAAAGGTCTGTCCAAGGAAAGTCTTTGTAGGCCACGTCAAATAAGTTACAGGTGTCACTTGCTGATGTTGGATTTTGGAGTTGGATTCTGGTGAATTTCACCACATATGGTGCATGACCACCTGTAACTTATTTGACCGGGCCTCCACAGGCTTTCCGTGTACAATGCATTAATAGGTCATAATTTAAGTTTTTAATCGTTTTATTATGCAAAAAGTACAGTGCTACACTCAGGAAACACCAACTGACAGGTTCATATACATTACAACTCATCAATATTCATATTTACCCTGAAGAAGGTCTGTCCACGCAAAGCCTGTGTAGGCCGCGTCAAATAAGTTACAGGTGTCACTTGCTGATGTTGGATTTTGGTGAATTTCACCACATATGGTGCATGACCACCCGTAAGTTATTTGACGGGGCCTCCACAGGCTTTCCGTGGACAATGCATTAATAGTCACCTTTATTTATATAGCGCTTTTACAATACAGATTGTGTCAAAGCACTTAACAGTATCAAATTGGAGGATAGAGTGTCAGTAATGTATAATGATAAGATTAAACACTCAATTTTCAGTTAAAGGCATTTCATTATTGAATTCAGAGATGTCATTGTCTAGCTCAGTTTAGTTTAAATAGTATCTGTGCAATCAAATCGGCGATAATCGCTAGAAATTAAGTGTCCCCAACTGAGCAAGCCAGAGGCGACAGCGGCAAGGAACCAAAACTCCCTCTGTGACAGAATGGAGAAAAAAAAAAACTTGGGAGAAACCAGGCTCAGTCGGGGGGCCAGTTCTCCTCTGACCAGACGAAACCCGCAGTTCAAAAGTTTATATTTCTATTTTAATTTTGTTGCAATTTCTAACAATAGTAGTATTATGTAGTTAGGTATTTTATTATATTTTAGTTATTTTGTTATTTTTGGGTGATATATCTGGGGATATATCTCTGGGGGTCATCCGGGCGTCCTGGTCTCCGCCGACGATCAGGGCCGCAGACATCACCTCCCGGCGCCGACCCACCATCTGATCGGACACGGACCGAGAAACAGACTAGGAAAGAAACAGACAAACATTAGCGCAGATGCCATTCAACTTACGATGTAAGTTCATGTGAGTTCATCGTGTGTTATGGGGAGTGTTCCCGGTTCCGGTTCATCTAATTAATGCAGCCTAACAATCCTTTAACGGATTTGAATAATAGAAGCGTATTAATGTGTTATGTGTAAGCCAGGCTAAAGAGATGGGTCTTTAATCTAGATTTAAACTGACAGAGTGTGTCTGCCTCCCGAACAGTGTTAGGTAGACTGTTCCAGAGTTTGGGTGCTAAATAGGAAAAGGATCTGCCGCCCGCAGTCGATTTTGATATTCTAGGTATTATCAAACGGCCAGAGTTTTGAGAACGCAGCGGACGTGGAGGACTATAATGCGATAAGAGCTCGCTCAAGTACTGAGGAGCTAAACCATTCAAGGCTTTATAAGTAATTAACAAGATTTTAAAATCTATCCGATGCTTGATAGGGAGCCAGTGCAGTGTTGACAGAACCGGGCTAATATGGTCATATTTCCTGGTTCTAGTAAGGACTCTAGCTGCTGCATTTTGGACTAACTGTAGTTTGTTGATCAAGCGTGCAGAACAACCACCCAATAAAGCATTACAATAGTCTAACCTTGAGGTCATAAACGCATGAATTAACATTTCTGCATTTGACGTTGAGAGCATTGGTCGCAATTTAGATATGCTTTTGAGATGAAAAATGCAGTTTTACAGATGCTAGAAACATGGCTTTCAAATGACAGATTGCTATCGAACAGCACACCTAGGTTCCTGACTGATGAAGAAGAATTGACAGAGCAGCCGTCAAGTGTTAGATAATGTTCTAGGTTACATGTGGGGTTTTAGGTCCGATAATTAACACCTCTGTTTTTCAGAATTTAGCAGTAAAAATTACTCGTCATCCAGTTTTTATATCGACTATGCATTCCGTTAGTTTCTCAATTTGGTGTGTTTCACCGGGCCGCGAAGAAATATAGAGCTGAGTATCATCAGCATAACAGTGAAAGCTAACACCATGTCTCCTGATAATATCTCCCAAGGGTAACATATAGAGCGTGAAAAGTAACGGCCCTAGTACTGAGCCTTGAGGTACTCCATACTGCACTTGTGATCGATATGATACCTCTTCATTCACTGCTACGAACTGATGGCGGTCAGATAAGTACGATTTGAACCATGCTAAGGCACTTCCACTAATGCCAACAAAGTTTTGTAGTCTATTCAAAAGAATGTTGTGGTCGATAGTGTCGAACGCAGCGCTAAGATCCAGTAGAACTAATAAAGAGATACAACCACAATCAGATGATAGAAGCAGGTCATTTGTAACTCTAATGAGAGCAGTCTCAGTACTATGATACGATCTAAATCCTGACTGGAATTCCTCACAGATATCATTTTTCTCTAGGAAGGAATATAATTGTGAGGATACTACCTTTCTAGTATCTTTGACAGAAAAGGGAGATTTGAGATCGGTCTGTAATTAACTAGATCTTTGGGGTCAAGTTGTGGTTTTTAATGAGAGGCTTAATAACAGCCAATTTGAAGGTTTTGGGGACATATCCTAATGACAATGATGAATTAATAATAGCCAAAAGAGGATCTATGACTTCTGGAAGCAGCTCTTTTAGTAGTTTAGATGGAATCGGGTCTAACATACATGATGTTGGTTTAGATGATTTAACAAGTTTATACAATTCTTCCTCTCCTACAGTAGAGAATGAGTGGAATTGTTCCTCAGGGGTCTATAGTGCGCTATCTGATGCGATACTGTAGCTGACGGCTGCAGGGATACAATTTTATCTCTGATAGTATCGATCTTGGAAGTGAAGTAGTTCATAAAGTCATTACTGCTATGCTCTTGGGAAATGCCAACACCTGTTGATGCTTGATTTTTCGTTAATTTAGTTACTGTATTGAATAAATATCGGGGTTATGTTTGTTTTCTTCTAGAAGAGACGAAAAGTAATCAGATCTAGCAGTTTTAATGCTTTTCTGTAGGATAGGGTACTTTCCGCCAAGCTAAACGAAATACCTCTAATTTAGTTTTCCTCCAGCTGCGCTCCATTTTCCGGGCTGCTCTCTTTAGGGCGTGAGTGTGCTCATTATACCACGGTGTTGGACTCTTATCCTTAATCTTCCTTAAGCGTAAAGGAGCAACCGCATCTAAAGTGCTAGAAAAGAGAGTCCATAGTTCCTGTTACATCATCAAGTTGTTCTGAGCTATTGGATATGCTGAGGAACTGAGATAAGTCAGGAAGATTATTTATAAAGCAGTCTTTTGTGGTAGAGGTAATGGTTCTACCATATTTGTAACAAGAAGTTGGCTTTACAGCTTTAGCTATATGGAATATACAGGAGACTAGATAATGATCTGAGATATCATCGCTCTGCTGCAAAATTTCAACGCCACTGACATCAATTCCATGTGACAGTATTAAATCTAGAGTATGATTTCGACAATGAGTAGGTCCTGACACGTGTTGTTTAACACCAATTGAGTTTAGAATGTCTATAAATGCTGATCCCAACGAATCTCTTTCATTATCAACATGGATATTAAAATCACCAACGATTAGGACTTTATCTGCAGTCAGTACTAACTCCGATAGAAGATCAGAAAATTCTTTAATAAAGTCTGTATGGTGCCCTGGTGGCCTGTATACAGTAGCCAGTACAAACATCACAGGATTTATCATTAACACTTGTTTCTTTGGATAACGTTATATGAAGCACCATTACTTGAACGAATTATACTTGAAACCCAACCTCTAAGAGATACTGAAAATATTTCTATAAATTGTAGCAACACCTCCCCCTTTACCTTTTGGACGCGGTTCATGTTTGTAACAGTAATCTTGGGGTGTAGACTCGTTTAAAGTAATGTAATCATCTTGTTTTAGCCAGGTTTCTGTCAGACAAAGCACATCTAGTTTATGGTCAGTGAACATATCATTTACAAAAAGTGCTTTAGAAGAAAGGGATCTAATATTTAATAAGCCAAGCTTTATCATGTGTTTATCTGTATTATATCGTTTTTTATTTGTTGAACATCAATTAAATTGTTACTATTACTTTGGTTTGGATGTTTTCTGTATTTTCTAGTTCGGGGAACAGACACAGTCTCTATAGAGTGATATCTAGGTGAAAAAGTTTCTATGTGCTGAGAGTTAACTGACTTTGGTGGCGTGAGGCGGCTAGCAGACGGTCGGTTTAGCCAGTCTGTCTGCTTCCTGACCTGGGCTCCAGTTAGTCAAGTACAAACTCTAAGACTATGTGCCATATTTCTAGAGAGAAGAGCGGCACCACCCCAGGAGGGATGAACACCATCTCTTTTCAACAGGTCAGGTCTGCCCCAAAAATTCTTCCAATTGTCTATAAAGCCTATGTTATTTTGCGGGCACCACTTAGACATCCAGCCATTAAGTGACGACAGTCTGCTATGAATCTCATCACCACGGTAAGCAGGGAGCGGACCAGAGCATATTACAGTGTCTGACATCGTACTTGCAAGTTCACACACCTCTTTAACATTATTTTTGGTGATCTCCGACTGGCGAAGTCGAACATCATTAGCGCCGACGTGATAACAATCTTACTGATTTTACGTTTAGCATTAGTCAGCACTTTTAAATTTGCCAAGATGTCAGGCGCCTGGCTCCGGGTAAACAATGGACTATGGTGGCTGGTGTCTCTATTTTCACGTTCCGTACAATAGAATCGCCAATAACTAGAGCACTTTCATCAGGTTTCTCAGTGGGTGCGTCACTGAGTGGGGAGAACCTGTTTGATGTTTTGATCGGAACGGAAGAGTGGTGTTTTGACCCGCGACTATGCCGCCTCACTGTCACCCAGTTGCCCTGCTGCACGGGCTCAACCGAAACCGAACAATGTACAGGACTCCTTGAGCTAGTCGCATCCAAAGCAGTATCTACAGCCCTCACATTCTTACTATCCTCAACTAAAGTTTGGATGCGTGTCTCTAGTTCTAAAACCTTCTCTGTCAGCCTAACTATTTCCCTGCATTTATCACATGTGAATCCCTCGCTGCTGACAGAGACAGATAAACTATACATGTGGCAAACAGTGCAAACAACAATAGCAGGAGAAGAAGCCATTACTCACCGTGATTGATGAATGATACCAACTTAACTTACCACTTACCACTGTTGTTTGATGAGCTCGTGAAAAACGGAGCGAGGAAAATATAAAATAATAATAGGCGCGAATAGAAATGCAAATGGAACTGCGAGTGACAAGCTAACGGGCTAACAAGCTGCACTCGCGGTTTTTAAAGGAGAACGATCAAATTAGTTAGATTAGTTTGAAAGATAACACCAGAAATATGGTGGGAATTAAGTTATATATTATCACTTTAGACAAAAGGGATTGAAAGTAAAGTAGAGATTCAATAAAAAGCGAAGGTACACGGAGCTACAAACACAAACCTCTCAGCAGCACAACAGGATAATAGGTCATATTTCATAGCTGCGATGATTTTATGGAGTAATACCTACAGTGCAGTGCTCAGGAAACACCCTCCATCAGTTTCGTGTACATCGGAGCTCGTAAAATGACTTAATTTTCATAAAAATGCACTGACCACGGAAAGCTTGTGGAGGCCCCGTCAAATAAGTTGCACGTGGGCACTTCCTGCGATTTAGCCGAGTCATACAGGAAGTGCCCACGTGCAACTTATTTGACGGGTGCCTTCACAATGGGATAAGTTGCACGTGTCAGCGGCTCCCGTTCGGCCCCCCGGTGCCCGAGGGGCCTCAAATTTCACAGGAAGTTGCGTCACTTGTCCCTCGAAGATATACAGAGAGGACTAGGTCGGGAGATGACAAAAAATATATTTATTTGCTCTTCATACAACTCTATGTCTTATATAGATCTTTGTGGGGGATGGGCCTGTGGAGCATTTACATTTACATTTAGTCATTTTGCAGACGCTTTTATCCAAAGCGACTTACAATTTGGGGAATACATAAAGCGATTCATCTTGAAGAGGCAATCCGACAAAGAAGTGCTTGTAACACCAAGTCTCAGGCATTGTTTAAATAAGTATAAGCTAGCAAGGGAAGGAATAAATAAGGAGAATTTTTTTTGTTTTTTTATGTGTAGGGTGAAGTCAAGTAGTGTCGAAAGAGATGAGTTTTCAGCTGTTGCTTGAAGATTGACAGGGATCCAGCATTCCGAATATGGGTGGGAAGATCATTCCACCAGCCAGGAATGGTGAACGAGAATGTTCTGGAGAGTGATTTTGAGCCTCTTTGTGATGGTACCACGAGGCGTCGCTCACTAGCAGATCTCAGACTTCTGGAGGGGATGTAGATTCTTAATAGTGAGTGCATGTAGGCGGGTGCTGAGCCTGTGGTTGTTCTATAAGCAAGCATCAGTGTCTTGAACTTGATGCGAGCTGCGATTGGTAGCCAATGCAATGAGATAAAGAGAGGTGTAACATGGGCTCTTTTGGGTTCCTTGAAGACCAGTCGTGCCGCCACATTCTGAATCATTTGTAGAGGTTTGACTGTGTTTGATGGAAGTCCAGCCAGAAGAGCATTGCAGTAGTCCAGCCTAGAAATGACAAGGGCCTGGACAAGAAGTTGTGCAGCATGCTCCGTCAGAAAGGGCCTGATCTTTCTGATGTTGTGTAGTGCAAACCTGCAAGATCGAGCAGTCTTTGCAATGTGGTCTTTGAAGGTCAGCTGGTCATCAAAGATTACACCAAGATTTCTGACCGAAGTTGATGGGGTAATTGTTGATGAACCTAACTGGATCGTGATGTCATGCTGTAGAGTTGGAGCGGCGGGAAAGACAAGAAGCTCAGTCTTTGCCAGGTTGAGCTGAAGGTGATGTTCTTTCATCCATGCCGAGATGTCCGCCAGGCAACCTGAGATCCTTACAGCTACTGTTGGAGTTTGCTGACATCCATAATTTCACTTCCTGCAGGCAGTTTAATAAAGATGTAATTGAGCTCTTATCGTGCTTCCGCAAAGGAAAGTACACCTGAGTATCGTCGGCAAAACAATGGAAAAAAACTCCATGTTGTTTAAAAAGAGAACCCAAGGGCAGCATATACAACAGGAACAAACTGAGTTCTGAGTTACAATATCCCCAACAGAAAGGCCCAAAGATAATATTAAGTCCAAAGTATGGCCTTTTTCATGAGTTGGACTTTGCACATGTTGGACAAGGTTAAAATAATCAATTACATCTAAAAAGTCTTTAGTCAGAGGATTTGATGAACAGCAGACATGCACATTGAAGTCGCCCACTATTAAGAGTTTATCACATTTCACTTAGTTAGATGGTAACAACTCTGAAAATGAACTTAAGTCACCGGTATTTAACCAGGTCTCTGTTAAAAATAAAATGTCCAAATTCTGTGTGTCCTATAGAATAAAAGTTTTACTTGCGAGAGACTGCACATTAATCAGAGCAAACTTTAACTCTGTGGAAGCTTTCAGCTCACCCGACTCGCAATGCAGGGAATGTAGATTATGCATGTTTACTCCTCGTGAGCGAAGTTGTAGAAAACGTCGCGGCCGAAGATCACTATGGGTGTCAGGGAGAACAGGAATAGCGCATTGATATGATATCTCCATAGAGCGCAGAATGGTAGAACAGTACCTATCCTTTCTCTTCATAGAGTCAATCAGGAGAAAGCGTTGCATCGGCGACTGCACAAATAATCTTGCCTTTAGTTTAACTAGTAGGCCACCTCGAGTTCTGCGTCTTCTTCGGCGCTTTTTCCAGCGAGAAATGAAAGGAAGCCGACAGAAACAGGTCAACAACCGACACCGGATAGGAGGAAGATGGACGTCAAATCCACACGGCAAGACGGTATGTGACTCTTCCATCGAAGATATAATTTCAAACAGAGTTTGGCGATCATAGTGTAACAAAGTTGGGGAACTCGTTGCACAGGAAAACAGAACAGCAGACAGAACGAAGACAATCAGACTGAGAGACAGACGGCAGGCCACAAACAACGGCGCCATCTTTTTTCGACCTCCAATTTGATTGAGTATGAATGAAAACTTTAACAATAGCTTAACAATAATAATTTAGTTTCTCAGTTATAAAATGTTTTTGTATTGTATGATAATACATGCAAAGCATGTGTGCATCTATGTTATAAAATCACGTGGGCAATATTGGTGATTGCTAATGTAATAATATAGTTGCTCCTGATAAACCTATCAACATGCTCACTAATTTATTTATTAATTTTAGTGTGGGAGTGGGGGGGAGGGGGTGCTTTATTTATTTTGAATAGTAACAATATGTAGGACTATATATTATAATAAATATAATGTACTGTTTTTGCTGTACTTTGGATAAAATAAATGCAGGCTTGGTGAGCTGAAGACACTTCTTAAAAAAAAACAAAAAAAACATTACAAATCTTACTGTTTAAATACCGTATTGACCCGAATATAAGACAATGTTTTTTTCTTGAAAATACATCTGAAAAAACGTGGTCATCTTATATTCGGGGTCTAGGCTTTGACATGTCTGTAATACACCCACAACAATAGGTGGCGCCAAAAACGCATAAAACGAGTGTGCCATGAAATATGTAATGTAATGTGTGTTGTAAAGATCGCAAGTGAAAACAAAAGAAAAAGAAAAGCTTACAGCGGCACGAGTCGTGACTGTCATGTTAGTCTGATGGAAACAAACTTCCTCTGTAAGTGATTTTAAAACATAAGACAGTTCCCAGATTTGAAGACTACAATAATATTTCACTTCTACTGTGATAAAATTTTGGTAGGCTACTATGAGATGGATAGCCTAAATGTTATATAATTCAGATCGGATACCTGTTATTTCAATGGTATATCAAAAAGTGTATATTTTTCAATGTCATTGTTAGTACATTTTACCAGTATTTACCATACTTTCAAAACAAAAATTAAAATAGGAAAAATATGTAATTTGAAAATAATTTAAGAAAAATGTTTTACAGAGAAAGAGAGAAAGGTACATCTGGAAAAAGGGGGGTCGTCTTATAATCAGGGTTGTCTTATATTCGGGACAATACGGTAATTTGACTGGTAGTGTATGTATTGTCACCATGTTTGCTTTGTCTTTGTCCGTTCATTGTGTTGCTCACGTCTGTTTTGTATTTTCTCATGCAGTTTCTGCTGTCTCCTGTTTTCCTGGGTTCCAGTTTCCTGCCACTGTTTTGGATATTTTGGATATTGCACCCACAATGTCTTGACTCTTCTGTTGTTTATTTGTTTGTTTGTTCCTAATAAACTGTTTAACTGAATCTCAAGTTATTTTATGTGATGGTTATATGTATACACATTTCTTTTTTCCTCACATTCTTTCTTGTAGCAATTCCCTCTGTCACATACCTGACTCAATGGCTCATTATGGAGCTCATTATGCGGGCCTTTGCCTTTGTAAGTCACAGCATTATCCAGGATAGTTCACGCCCTCTCGCATAGACCCTTTCTACTCAAAAAGTGACTTCGAAAATTTAAATCAATATATTGTTTTCTCTGAATGAGTGAGTTAGATTATTTTCAGATCATTTTGAAGCAAATATTCTAGGCTACAAGATCCAGTTCTCAAAAGTCTTGTGAACAAATGTTCTGTATGTGTTTTATGGCCTTATTTCAGTTACTTTAAAATAGTAATAGTAGTTTTTTTCTAACCACGCATAAACGTTGTTTTCTCAAAAACACAATCACGTACGTACAAGCTGCTCACATATTATCGTAGCCCAGTTTGTGCTGAATACAGTGTTTTTAGACTTTAGCCATTAAAATGTTTATAAGCAACTGAAAAAAGCACAAATGTCAGGGCATGTCAAAACTTCTCCGGGGCCCCAAAACACCCTCAGACCCCAGAGGGTTAACACCCATTCGGGGCATTTTGAATATTAGGTCATGCCGTTCGGCCTTTCGAACTCCCCGGTGGTCTTCCAGGCACTCGTCAATGACGTGCTTAGAGACATGGTCGATAGGTTTGTTTTTGTATACATTGACGACATCCTGATCTTCTCCCAGAACAAGAGCGATCATGTCCAGCACGTCAGGCGAGTGCTCCAGTGGCTGCTGGAGAATCGTTTATTTGCCAAGGTGGAGAAGTGCCAGTTTCACGCATGGTCGGTTCCGTTCCTAGGTTTTATTCTCTCACCTGAAGGTATCCGAATGGATCTCGCCAACGTAAAGGCTGTTGCTGATTGGCCCACCCCAGATAATCGTAGAGCTGTCCAGCGTTCTCTGGGGTTTGCCCATTTTTACAGGCGGTTCATTCGGAACTTTAGTCAAGTCGCCCTTCCTCTGACGGATCTCACCTCCACTAAGAAATGGTTCTGCTGGTCGTCACAGGCCCAAACTGCGTTTGAGAGTTTAAAGAGTCAGTTCATTTCGACCCGGCTCGGCAGTTCTTTGTGGAGGTGGATGCGTCCGAGGTGGGGGTTGGGGCAGTGTTGTCTCAGAGATCATCTTCAGACGAGAAAATACATCCCTGCGCCGCCTTTTCTCATCATCTAACCCCCATGGAACGGAACTATGACATCGGGAATAGGGAGTTACTAGCTGTCAAGTTGGCGCTGGAGGAGTGGCATCACTGGCTAGAGGGCGCGGAGTTTCCGTTTATGGTTTGGTCTGACCATAAGAATCTGGAGTACATCCAGATACCGCTAAGAGGATAAATTCTAGGCAGGCTCGCTGGGCATTATTTTTCGGATGTTTCAGGTTTACCATTTCTTATAGCCCTGGTCGCGTATCTCTGAGGCTGAGGCTAGTCCCACCCCCACTGTGGCTATTCTGCATCCCGAACGGGTTGTGGCGGCTGTCACCTGGGGGGTGGAGTCCAAGGTCCGCACGGCGCTATGCAACGCTAGGGTTCCCGTGGGGTGCCCAGAGAGTCTGCTGTTTGTGCCCGAGTCAGTCCGAACTAGCGTCCTACAGTGGGGCCACTCTTTTAGCCTAGCTTGCCACCCTGGAGCGACTCGTACTTATAGGTTAATCAAGCAGCGGTTTTGGTGGCCGTCCATGGCTCAGGATGCTCGACGGTTCATGTCGGCCTGTCCGATTTGTTCTGCGGGTAAGGGTTCCAATCGACCCCCAGCAGGGTTACTTGCCGTTGTCGGTCCCTTCGCGACCCTGGTCATACATAGCGATTGACTTTGTTACTGACTTGCCTCCATCCATCTAATGGCAAGACGGTAATCCTCACTGTGGTGGACAGGTTCTCGAAGGCGACCCATTTTATTCCCCTTTTTTAGGCCATTTTATAGCCTATCCTCCGGATATCACCCGCAGACTAACGGTCAGGCTGAGCGTGCCAACCAGGATTTGGAGAGGGTTCTGCGTTGTGTGGCGTCTGCTGAACCGTCATCTTGGAGTTCCAGGTTAACCATGGTTGAGTACGCGCATAACTCCCTCCCGGTCTCGTCTACGGGTTTATCTCCCTTCCAGTGCTGTTTAGGCTACCAGCCACCTTTATTCCCCTCTCAAGAATCCGATGCCGTTGTTCCTTCCGCGCATGCGTTTATTCAGAGATGCCTCCGTACTTGGAGGATCGCCAGAGAAGCCCTCACTCGGACTAGCGAGAGAAACAAGGCGTCGGCGGACCGTCACCGTACCAAGCCCCCACTTTGCGTGTGTGGTCAGAAGGTCTGGTTGTCTTCTAAGGACATTAACTCCCGCACGTAAACTGGGACCCAAATTTGTTGGACCGTTTGTTATTGCTAAGGTGCTCAGTCTGGTGATGGTGCGGCTCAAATTAACCCCACAGTTTAAGAAGATCCACCCGGTTTTCCATGTTTCCAAGATCAAGCCCATCTTTCGCTCCTCCCTCCAGGCCCTGATCTCCGCCCCTCCGCCTCCCAGACTCATCGAGGGGTCGCCAGCCTATACTGTGCGGCAACTCATTGATGTGAGGTGTAGGGGTAGAGGTTACCAATACCTGGTAGACTGGGAGGGTTATGGTCCGGAGGAGAGATGCTGGATTCCGGCTCGCGACATTCTGGACCACGCTCTCATTGATCAGTTTCATCAGCGTTGTGGTGAGTCCTCCGGGGACGCCAGGAGGCGTCCCTGAGGTGGGAGGTACTGTCACGGTTCAGGGTGCCTTCTCGGCTCCTCTTGCTGTCTGTGTTGTCCTGTCATGTTCGGCAGCTCGTGGTCTGGGCAATCAGTGCTGATCGTGCAGCGGAAGTGCACGGATCACAAGCTGACTCTCCCCCACCTGTCGCTTATTCCCCCACTCCCAGATATGTCCCTGTTTTCTGTTCCTCGTTGTGAGTAGATTGTTTTGTCCTTGCTCGTGTTCTGTGTAAGAATCACGCATCATTATTCTGACCCTCTGTACCTTTGTGCTGCAGGACTCGTAGCACGGAGATCCAGCAGCTTGTGTGGTCCGCAGACTCTGCCGTCCAGCTCTGGAATCTCCGCTTCCCTAAGCGGCTGTTAAATATTGTTTATGTTATTTTGTGTTTTGTAGTGAGAATAAAGGTTTCTCCTTTCTCTAACTCTGTGTCTGAGTCCTCTATCACCCACACCCTGACAAGAATCAGAAACTAACGTAGAACAAACAGAAGAGAAATGCTGATTGAATGATTGAGCAATAGATAAAGAGTCATGTAATATAATATTGTTAACTCTAATTTGATTAATTAAATGTTTAACTGAAGCACTGAACATGATTTTAATTGTATTCCAAAAATACTTAGGGTTCTTACCATACTGAAAAAAACATTCTTTATAATAAGTAGATTTCACATTTCGTACTTTTGTCTTGTTCAAATTTCTCAAGTGCCTATATACTTCCCAATCAGCATTGCTTCTTGTCTGACAAAATGCTGACCATGCTTTATCCCTTAGCCTAAAAAGACTAATAAGTTCAGAATTAATCCAAAGGGAGATGATTAGCCCTAACCCTAATAGTTTTCCAGGGAGCATGCTTGTCCACAACATTAATGAATTCTGTATAAAGAAAATCCCAAGCATCTTGTACATTAGGAATTAAATTCAATCTATCGCAATTAATAGAAATCAAATCATTAATAAATGAATTTAGATTAAGTTTTTTATATTGTCTGATTTTAATTAATTTAGATGGGGATTTAGGTAATTTAATTTTCCATACACAAAATATAATAGAGTGATCACTAAAGCAGTCAGACATAACACCTGCCCTTAAAAATCTGTTAGGATGTGAAACAAGTATCCAATCAAGGAGAGACTGAGATCGAGCAGTAACTCTAGTAGGCTCAGTAATTAGTTGGGTAAGATTTAAACTATTAAAAAATAATAATTTCTTTATCAGATGATTTATCTAACCAATTTTTGTTCAAATCACCAAGTAATATAATTTCATTTTCACCAAAAATAGAATTAATAGTGGATATCAGATATTTAAATTTTAAAATAAATTTATTTAATTCTAAGTAAATCTATTTATCTAACATATTTACTGACATATTGCTTGAAACGTACTGATATAAAAATTCAAATTAAACTTTATTTGGATTACTACTAGTGCACAATGTACATTTCTTAATATTAAGCCTAAATGTGTTTTAATGTCACTATTGATGAGGATTGTATGATCTTTGAATAATATCGATCTTTAAATGCAAGATATTTAATGCAAGCTATTTAAAGTGTACTTGAAGTACAAAACAAATTCCGGAAATGTTTGGACGTTTTTTTAAATTTGAATAAAATGAAAACTAAAAGACTTTCAAATCACATGAGCCAATATTTTATTCACAATAGAAAATAGAGAACATTTAGAACAATAGAGAAATTTTACACTTTTATCCACTAAATGAGCTCATTTCAAATTTGAACATTATAGACAAATGTGTGGGTCACTTACATGCTATGAAGTTATGCATAGAAATGATTAGCTGCTCATAAGTCCTTTTAAGATGATTTTAGGTGCATATGGAAAAGGCAGTTTCTGTGCCATTCTGCAGACATGAGAATTTGTTCTGTGAAGACCAAAGAGGTTAAAAGGTCTCATAAGGAATTTCAGTTTGGTTCTTGTCCTCTAGGTGGGGGAAACCAATCTGAGGAAGCTCATGATTTCTATCATGCATTTACATGTGATGGTCATGCGGTGCATCTCTTTGACCATCAATTTTGGTTACTTGCCTCAAATTTGACAATCTCCTTCCTGAGTTGGGATTATCAATAAGTGTTCTTTTGTGTTAATGTTGTAAGCTGTTCTGTGAAAGAATTGTTGGTTAGGCTTATGTAACCACCTTTACCCTCACCGCCATAAACACCACAAATGGCATAGCATCTAGGGTGAAAGATATTAAGGGTAAAGTAGACCAGTGCTCTAGATTCTTATGGAGCCAAATGGGACAGATAAATGAACAGACAGACAAGGTAAGTATGAATGATGAAGAAAGTGTTTATATTAAAAAAAAATGGATGTATGAACTGGTTAACTTGCTTTTTGGTTTCAAGAGACAGATGCGTGAAAAACAAGAAAACAAGAAAAATAAAATACAATACTCTGATTCACAATGAAGAGAAATAAAATGAAATAAACTAAATTAAGCAAACTTCCTGTTTTTGATCTCTTTGTTTCACTGCAACATTTCACGTGTTTCACTTGTTAGGGCTTAATTTCCTTCTATATTTCCTTTTATTTTTCTAAAGTTTTTTCAGTAAAGCTAAATTGACTTTGGATTAGTGCTTCCTAAATTTTTAATCTGTTATTTATTTTTATAATCTTGCAATGTTTTATTAATTTGGCGAAAATAAACTTAACTGACTGATCCTATTTTGTTTCCTACTTGGACTCTAAAGTTTAACACACTCTTTGAATTACCCTTAACGTTATATTTGACTGGATTATTCAAATCAACAGCTCAATTCACAAACCCCAAAAAAACATTGAAATTTCAAATACAAAACAAATTCAGCTCGTTGTCTTTGGAAGTACAATGTTATAGTAAATAAACAAAAACAACCAATAATTGAAATTCAGTCAGTTCACAGTTTAAATTTGTGGGTCCAGCTCAACAGAACAGTCTATGAATTTGCAAGAATCGATCTCCGATTTGAAAATGAACAACCATCGGCATCCTGTGTAATGCGTGCGATCATGAATTGCAATAGTTCAGGCCTACCGTCCTGATGAACAAAGCAACAAGCAACAACACGAATGCTGAGGGAAAGGGTCACATCAATTCGCTCCGTTTTCCAGTACATTTGTTTTCCTCCATACGGGGAAAACTCGAACAACGGATCCGTCCCGTTTCTGTCTGCGTTTTAGAAGTGTTCGAGACTCAGTGGGTGGCTCGCCATCTTGATCCATGTGAAGATGAACTCCATGTCATCGCCTGTTTCGCGTCAATCTCTTGTAACACAAAAGACTCCAGTTTAAACAAAATAAACGTTTTACCAAACTTTCCGTTTAGTTTAACTCAAAGTTTCTCTTATTTTATCTCAAAATATCTCCGCCGATCTGTCCGTGCTCACTCATCTCCTTCCCCTCTCATCTCGATCCTTTCGTCATCACGGTGCGAGCGTTGTCTTCACCTGATTGGTCAACAGTGCGTTCCTCACGTTTTTCTTAAAGGCAACACTCCATATTTCACATGCATTTCATGTCAGAGGAAATGAACATAACAATTGACAGAAAAATAACAAGTACACATTTTATTACATCCATAATATTAAAAAAAATGAAATAAAATGCACTTTAATTTGAGCACCGTAGATTGAATATTAAACCTTTTAATATAATAGCAAAGAACTTCATTTTAAACCAACTTTTGTGTTTTTAGTAACCCCAATATAGTTTACCATTTATTTATTATCTATAGTTGTTTTTTGTTTTGTTTTTCCTAGGGGTTACACCCTCCCCTGTTAATTCTATGCACGTCCCTGTGCATGCAACTAACAGGCTGTGAGACTACAGGTTCAAGTGAGTTGGTAACACTGCTTTCAATGATGGAGTCAGTCACGGCTGTACTAAGGCTCTTGAAAAGAGACTGTACTATTGAGACCAAAGGATTACCCAATTCAGGGTAAGTGAACATCCGTGGTTTCTGCCTAACTCTATTAGACTTCCTGATGGCATTTCCATCATTTTCCATTTTCTCCTTTGCAGTTTCATGCTCACAGACTATTTCTCCTTCCTCTGCAGGTATCCTCTGATCAACCCACGTGTCAGAAGTGTCTGCAGGTAAGTTTTCATTAGCCTCAAACTCTACAACCTCTGGATCATCAACAGGTACCAGATTCAAGGTAGGTGTACTGTCTATTTTAGAATCCTGTGACTCAGGCAAACATTTGACAGGACTGTCTGCTGAGACAGATAAGTCATCGGTTGAATTGCGATCAACAGTGTCCTGCATTACTGGAATCAAGGGAACACCATTCTGCGACCTTGTTCCAGTTTCATAGACCTTAGTGAATCTGGTGTTCTTCTGAACTGGAAGATCTCTGTATGTCAACTCTAAGCAGCTATCATCATCGGAGTCAAAATCTGGCTGCTCTTGCACCTCATTACTCGGATTTCTACGGGCTGGAGGACGGTTCCGGGTCTTGGGCAAATCAACTACTTCCTCAGGTAACTGCAGCAAATCGCAAGGCAATAAAAGATCTCGGTGAAGAGTTATTAAGGGACCTTCTTTATCTTCTGGCCTAACAGTGTACACTGGAAGATTTCCCGCCCTTTTCACAACAACATATATAAGTGATTCCCACTTGTCTGCCCATTTGTGTTTACCTCTCAAGCATACAACTCAAGAACATGCTTATCAAAACGAGCTTTGTTCCTTTCTCCAACTTTAGCAGCACTTTTCATTGCCAGGTCATAAATTTTCTGCAATCTAGACTTCAGATTACGCACATACTGCAAATGAGTTTTGAACTCCTCTTTGTTGTGCAGAACATCAAAAGCCAGATCTATAGGTAACCGCGGCTGCCTTCCAAACATTAATTCATATGGGCTAAACCCAGTAGAATCATGTTTGGTGCAGTTATACGCGTGAACAAGAGGTTTGACAAAACTACTCCAATGTACTTTATCGCACTCTTTCAAACTTGCTTCAGACGGGCTGGTGCTAGGGATCTAATTTATGACGTTGTCTTGTTATCCTGGGCCTCTGTGGAATTTGGCTCTTTTTGTTTCGAAGTTCTGATCGAATCTTAAATTGTCTGATTTGCTCTGATATCTTACACCTGTGACATTACCTGTGAATTACCTGTGGTAATTCAATCCTCTTCTGTTCAGAGCTCATTATTTCAGGTTGAGATTTCATAGAGGCTAGCAATAGCAAGCTAGCTTTGAAATCATAAGATCTCACCCTCCCTGCAAAACACTCTCCAAAGCCACACCTCATCCAAAACACATGAACACACGCAGGCAGACCAGAGGCTAACCAGCGACACAATGAGAGATGGCGTTGGTGGAGGATTGAATGCTGTCAGATTAGCTCATGTCTCATTCACCGGTGAGAAAACATTAAATTAGCACATAATATTAAAGTGCATAATATTACAATAATAACCAGAGCCGATTATTCACGTTCATCTGTGTCAGGAAATAGGCTGGATTCAGATGTGGGTACAACAGAGGCTTTATTGAGCAGACAATAATAATAACAGGCGAGGAGCGCTCCCGCAGACAGCTTGCGTGGATGTGGGATCTCCTACCACACAGATGGGTGGATGGTAGCGGCTGGAGCAAGCCACAACAGCGGCAGTGGAGAAGAAGCCGGCAAGGCAGCTCGCTAATCCGAGCGAGAGGTTGAGCGATCCACTAACGAGTCTGCAGAGACCCAGGAACGGCGGAAGCCAAAGGGAGCCCACAGGTATCTGAGACTAGGTGCAGGATAACAAACTAGCAGCAACGAGCACTGGAGCCTGAACGGAACAAGACAGGACAGGTAACGATACAAACTCGAGACAGTCAGAGCAATGGAAATAACCACAACAGTCTGACAAAAGACAGAGTAACACAGGGAGCTATAAAGGGGACGCTAATGAGATGACTAGAACCTGGTGTGAAACAAGATGAGCTAACAAGCAGAGAAAGAAGGAGGGCGGGGAAACAATCATGCTGACAATGCGCACGTGGCGAGCTGTCAAAACAAAGCCACGTACACAACACCTGAACACAGAGACAGCAAACCCAGGTGATCAGACCCGAGACCCGACAGTACCCCCCCTCCCAGGAGCGCCACCAGGTGCCCCAGGAGGAGGCCTACCTCGTCGCCGACAGAAGTCCTCGATCAACGAACGGTCCAAAATTTCCCGGGACGGCACCCAGCATCTTTCCTCTGGACCATAACCCTCCCAGTCCACGAGATACTGAAAACCTCTCCCGCGATGCCGCTCGTCGAGTAATCTCCTAACCGTATAGGTAGGGGAGCCATCCACAAGACGAGGGGGCGGAGCGATCGCCGGCAGGGTTAAGGGGAGAAGAAAACACAGGTTTAACCCTAGAGACATGAAACACAGGGTGAACCCG
Source organism: Onychostoma macrolepis (assembly GCF_012432095.1). Classification (NCBI taxonomy): domain Eukaryota; kingdom Metazoa; phylum Chordata; class Actinopteri; order Cypriniformes; family Cyprinidae; genus Onychostoma; species Onychostoma macrolepis. The sequence goes on along the minus strand of NC_081172.1, from coordinate 23,080,020 downwards.
ACCAAGAGTGGGAGGGAGCTTGAGCCTGATAGCCACCAGATTAACCACCTTGGTGATACGGTACGGCCCAATGAATCTGGGCGCCAGCTTACGAGAAGGCGCCTGGAGAGGCAGATCCTTGGTAGAAAGCCATACCCGTTGACCGCACACATAGGTTGGAGGAGAGGACCGGCGACGATCGGCTGCTGCCTTGGTTCGTCCTGAGGTTCGGACCAAAACCCTCCTGACTTTCTCCCAGGTGCGGCGGCAGCGCTGAACGAAAGCCAGGGCGGACGGAACTGCAGCATCGGGTTCCTGTGATGGGAACAGAGGCAGTTTATAATCCACAGAGCACTCAAAAGGGGACATACCTGAAGCCGCCACTGGAAGGGAGTTACGAGCGTATTCTATCCAGGAGAGCTGTTGGCACCAGGAACTCGGATTGTTGGATGTCAGACAGCGGAGCATTCTTTCGAGATCCGCTCGCATTGCCCATTGGTCTGAGGATGGAAACCAGAAGACAGACTCGCAGAGGCCCCGATCTGTCTACAGAACTCTTTCCAAAACTGGGAGGCGAACTGAGGACCCCTATCTGAAACCACATCAACCGGCAATCCGTGGAGGCGGAAGAAGTGGGCACATGTGGGGCAGGCCAACACGAACTGTCTGACATCTGCGGCCAGTGTGGGCCACCAGAAGCGTTGACGGATGGCAAACAACATTCTCCGAATCCCTGGATGGCAGACCAGCTTGGACGCATGACCCCACTGAAATACTTCAGGACCCAGCACAGCCGGAACCGGCAACCTGCCCACCGGGCACCCTCCTGGCACTTGCACCCCTCGACCGGCCTCCTCTACTCGCCGCTCGATACCCCAAGAAAGAGCCCCGACCACCACCCCTTCAGGAAGGATGGCTTCGGCCATAAGCTCCCCCTCTGGGGCCCCGAACAGGCGGGAGAGAGCGTCGGGCTTGACATTCTTGGACCCCGGCCGGTACAAGAGGGTGAAGTTAAATCGGCCGAAGGTGCAGGTGCAGAGACGAAACGGGACTTTAATGTGTCAAAGGCTACCTGAGCATCCTGGTTCCACCTGAAGGACACCTTGGTGGAGGTTAAAGCTGTGAGCGGTGCAGCGATCTGACCAAAGTTCCTGATGTAGCGCCGATAGAAGTTGGCAAAACCCAGGAAATGCTGCAGAACCTTACGGGAGTCGGGGACTGGGCACTTGGCGACAGCCTCTATCTTAGAAGGGTCTGGTTTGATCCCCCTGGTAGAGATGATATGGCCAAGGAACGTAACGGACTCGGCGTGGAATTCGCACTTCTCCGCCTTGACGAACAACTGGCTTGAAAAAGCCAACTAACTGAAATCCATCTTAAACTTCTTCTTCTTCTTCTTCTAAAGGCAAGGCATCACTATTCTGCCGTACAAAGGCAAAAGACCTTAACTTCAATTTTGGTCAAAATGAGTTATTGCCTTTTTTGGAACAATGGACATCAGTTTTATCATGTGGAAAAATATCTTAAGTCAATTTTGTTATTTTCTGCTGAAAACAGGATGCTGTTTTTGCCATAACTTCCAAAAGCAGAGGGAAAGCAAAGGCAGAAACCCTTAACATCAGTTACAGTCTTTTAGCTTTGTTCCGCTGCACTCTAGAACGCTGGAATTCAGTTACGCTGGAGTTAAGGCACTCTGCCTTTGTTTTACCAACGTTAAGATTTTTGCCGCGCTGAAGTTACGGTGTTATGCACAAATGTATTGAAGCACTTTTGACACACCCATTAACTTAAATAAAGTGAAAATAAAATTGTTGCAGTGGTTGTTTTTTATCTAGCATAAAGAATGGCCTATTCTCGTGGGAAAATTATGTTGGACATGGCTTTGAAACGCAAACACGAAGATCAAGGTAAGGATATATGGATACATTACGTTTTTTTTTTTTAGATAAAATCTACTTCAGATTTTGTGCAATTCAGCTAGGATACTGGTAGCCTAGTTAGCTAGTTAGCGATGCAAACTTGGGCTAAGATAGGCTACTTGACACAAACAGACTACATGATATGGTGTGCCAGTTGTAAAACACAATAAATCAAAGCCTGGATATATCCAGCCAATCTGACAGAAAACAGCGCGAGTGGGTTGGGGACGCCTCACGACACACCTCCCCTGGCGAGGAGAAAACATTACACACAGACCAACCCAGCAGATATAACTTAGATCGCAGCTTACCTTTTTTTATTAAACATCCACTGAGAAGACAAATCCATTGTTTAAATCCATCATACGCCGACGGGCTAGCCTAATCTATCAAAGTGCAAAGATGTCCGGAGTTTGACATTCAATTTTAAGTGTCGCTGTGGGTGGGCTATTAGTAGGGTGACGTCCGGTTTATACCAACCACTATGAAATTGTCCCGGTTAAACAGTTAAAATGCTGACAGCTAAACTGTGTAAAAGTGTGACTGTATTGTAGAGGATTCCAACAGCGGACGCATAACTGCCGCTAAAGCTACTGTATGAGCTAAAAGACACAAACTAGCTAGCACTTGGTCACTCACTGCTGTTGTCGATAAAACAACACAGACGTGTCACGTGAATAAAGGTTGTGTTTGATCCAGTAGAGTTGTAGCCTTCTCATCATTTTTTATTTTGTAATATTCTATTGATGTAATATTAAGCCTTACTATACAGAACTCACTAAATGTTATTTTAAGGCTTTCATTGTTATCATATAAATGTTTGTATAGAGTGATAAAAGTCAAAATGATCAATAAATTATAAATTACGGTATTTTGCCTTGGTATGACCCATTATTGTTTTGCAGATAATACAAAGGCAGAATACATTAACTTCCGAATAAGGGTCAAAGGTCAAGTTTGAGCTCAATTTTTTTTTATGTAGATAAATATATTAATTATGACAACTACTTGGCAAATTTTCAGTGTCCTACCTGTCATACAATTGGCTGGACAACAAAAAAAACTTTAAAGTCATTTTTCTCAGTTTCACACTTTGGTGAGTTAAGGTCTTTTGCCTTTGTAGGGCAGAATTGTTATCTTGCATACTTATTATTCTTCTGCTTATTCTTATTCTTCTTCTGGACAAAACTTCGGTTCGCTACTCCTCCTGCACCGTTCGTCACAGACCCATGAAAGAGGCGTCAAATCGAGCAGCTTATTGAGGAATGGTGTGCTATATCTTTTATAAGCGATCGGGCGTACGATAATCGTACAGTGGGCAAAAAATCGGCCGAAAAATCCCATAGGCTTAACATTGCGGCCAACTTTGACGAGTCTCAGCTCAGAGCGAGAATTTCGTAGAAACATATGAATCACCACATTTAGAGAGGCTATCAAGCTGTGCGAGAACATACCCCGCAATGGGGTATAAGTTGTACCTCTGGGGCACAAGAGCGCCCCAAAATTGCCCCATTAACATTCTATGGTGAGGGACGGCCCATGAAACAGCACACGTTTTTCCTACTACGGTAAGTTACATAGGAATTTTGCATTGAACATAACTCTGCATCACAATATCACAGAGACATGGGGGTGGGCTCATTTTACTCAGCCAACCAATCAGACTCTCAGGATCATTATGAAGCTATCAAGCCACGCCCTAGCAACCATTTATAGCACCCTAGCAAGTGATCCCATAGACTGCCATATTAAAAGCCCAGACGGATATCTTTGGATCACGGTGTCATAGAGACATGGGGGTGGGCTCATTTGACTCGGGGCAGCAAACAGCCAATCATGAATCACCATAGACACTTCCTAGCCACTCCCTAGCAACCAATGTCGAGTACCCTAGCAACCCAAACCCAAACAGGCATATCTTCAAATCTGAATGTCATAGAGACATGTGGGTGGGCTCGTTTGACTCGGGGCAGCAAACAGCCAATCGTGAATCACCATAGACACTTCCTAGCCACTCCCTAGCAACCAATGTCGAGTACCCTAACAACCCAAACAGGCATATCTTCAAATCTGAATGTCATAGAGACATGGGGGTTGGTTTATATTATTCATACTGGCAAACAGCCTTTGGAGTATCATCACTGGCAGCTGCCAAGCCACTTCCTAACAACCAAACAGACCCTAGCAACCATTTATCAAGTCCTATATCTTTGCATCAGAATATCGTATAGACTTGGGAGTTGGATCTTTTGACTCATGCTAACAAATAGGACTTCCAAATATGCTACACATGCTAGCAGTGAATAGCTACATGCTAATAAGTGATTAGCTAAGTGCTAATTCAAACTAAGAACTCTATAAAACTCCATATTAACGATCAGTGACAACTAGTAACTGCCTAGCAACACCCTAGCAACCACCCCAGGTACCCTAGCAACCAACCCATTTACCTTAGCAACCACCCTGGGTACCCTAGCAACGGCCCTAGCAACCATCCTGGGTAACTTAGCAACCACCCCGAGTACCCTAGCAACCGCATAGCAACACCCTAGCAACCACCCCAAGTACCCTAGCAACCACATAGTAACATCCTAGCAACCACCCTGAGTACCCTAGAAACCGCATAGCAACACCCTAGCAACCACCCTAGAAACCACATAGTAACATCCTAGCAACCACCCTGAGTACCCTAGCAACCACATAGCAACACCTTAGCAACCACCCTGATTACCCTAGCAACCGCATAGCAACAACCTAGCAACCACCCTGGGTACCCTAGCAACCACCCCGTGTGCCCTAGCAACTGCCTAGCAGTGCCGTGGAAAACACTCAATGCCGACCTAGCAACCGAGTGCTGAGTTTTGCCACTGCAAGCACCACTCACATTTTCATCAGGAAATGTGCATTCTAGTTAGTGGTGCTTGCCAAAGGCAAGGCATCACTATTGTTATCTTGCATACTTATTATTATTCTGCTTCTTCTTCTTCTTCTAGACAAAACTTCGGTTCGCTACTCCTCCTGCACCGTTCATCACAGACCCATGAATGAGGCGTCAAATCGTGCGGCTTATTGAGGAATGGTGTGCTATATCTTTTATAAGCGATCGGGCATACGATAATCGTACAGTGGGCGAAAAATCCCATAGACTTAACATTGCGGCCAACTTTGACGAGTCGTAGCTCAAAGCGAGAATTTCGTATAAACAGATGAATCACCATATTTAGAGAGGCTATCAAGCTGTGCGAGAACATACCCCAATGGGGTATAAGTTGTACCCCTGGGGCACAAGAGCCCCCCAAAATTGTGCCATTGACATACTATTTTACTCATTTTACTCAGCCAACCAAAATAAATGAAATCTGAATGTCATAGAGACACGGGGGTTGGTTTATACTATTCATACTGGCAAACAGCCTTTGGAGTATCATCATTGGCAGCTGCCAAGCCACTCCCTAACAACCAAACAGAGTAGCCTAGCAACCATTTATCAAGTCCTATATCTTTGCATCAGAATGGCGTATGGACTTGGGAGTTGGTTCTTTTGACTCATGCTAACAAATAGGACTTCCAAACATGCTACACATGCTAGCACTGAATAGCTACATGCCAATAGTGATTAGCTAAGTGCTAATTCAAACTAATAACTCTATAAAACTCCATAGTAACGATCTGTGACAACTAGTAACTGCCTAGCAATACCCTAGCAACCACCCCAGGTACCCTAGGAACCACCCCAAGTACCATAGCAACCGCATAGCAACACCCTAGAAACCACCCCAAGTACCTTAGCAACCACATAGTAACATCCTAGCAACCACCCTGGGTACCCTAGCAACCACCCTGATTACCCTAGCAACCACATAGGAACACCTTAGCAACCACCCTGATTACCCTAGCAACCGCATAGCAACAACCTAGCAACCACCCCAAGTGCCCTAGCAACCTCATGGCAGTGCCGTGGAAAACACTCATGCCGACCTAGCAACCGAGTGCTGAGTTTTGCCACTGCAAGCACCACTCACATTTTCTTCAGGAAATGTACATTCTAGTTATTCTTAGACTAAATTTCTGAATGCATCTCCTCCTAGAGCTTTAACTCTACAGACTCCAAACTCAGCCCAGATCTTCAGACTGATCTGGCCGGGTGTGCTATGTCTTTTCTAACTGATCAGACTTATGGTTTTCATAAAACCGAAGATTAAAAATCATAAAAATCCCATAGACTTACATTGACGGAATGTTCAAATGAGCCAAGACTATTCAAACTCCAACTGTCAAAATTCAAACTTAAACTCCCAGAATCCTTTGAGACTCAATCAAGCTTCCCTTCTATGTACTATTTCTAACCCATTCAAACTCAATCTCATCTATCTAATATTTCTAATTTATCTATCTATCCTAGAAACATGCTAATAATGCTATAAACATGCTAGCGTCATGCTAAAAACATGCTAGTCACTTGCTAATCATGCTAAAAACATACTAATCATGCTAGAACCATGTCCGCGACATACTAGTCACTTGCTAATCATGCTAGCAACATGTTAATCATGCTAGCAACATGCTAGCAAAATGCTAATCATGCTAGAAACATGCAAGCGACATGCTAGTAACTTGCTAATCATTCTAGCAACATGCTAGTGGAATGCTAATCATGCTAGCAACATGCTAATCATGCTAGAAACATGCTAGCAACATGCTAGTCACTTGCTATTCATCATCTCTGACAGACTGTATTGCCTTTAAAACATTCAAACTTTAAGCTTTTAAAACTACTTTAAACTTCAAACTATTTCAGACTGAAAACCATCAAACTTAAAACTTTTTTAAACTTCTTAAACTTTTCAAACTTTTCTGGTCCGGCTTTCTCAAGCCAACTTAAAGTTTGTCTCGACAAACTTTTTTATCTAGTTGTTCTTAAAATATCAAGAGAGTTTTTTTCTATTGCAGCAGTTAGAGATCCATCCATGCTGGATACGTCCGGGTCGCTTCATGCATTTAGGGTTAAAACAGTCCATGTGACATCAGTGGCTCAACTTCAGTTTTGCGAGCTATGAGAATACTTTTTGAGCGCAAAGAAAACAAAAATAACAATTTATTCAACAATTCTTCTCCCCCGAGTTACGTCTTCCGCCACAACGCATACGCACGCTTTCCCCTAAGCGTAAACAATGCTGATTATGCAGATTACGGTCTGTAATCCGTAATTACAGGATTACAGACCCCCCAGTAAACTACACTGATTACATCGATTACGCTCTTGGGTACTCTCCAAAATGGCGGAAGACGTAACTCGGGGGGAAAAGAATTTAATAAATTATGTTATTATTGTTTTCTTTGCACTTAAATATTATTCTCGTAGCTTCGCAAAAATGAAGCGTTAACGTTAGTTCTGGCAGGTCACGTGAGTCAAGCTTGCATCAGCTGATTCTCAGCTGATCGTATCTACCTATAGGAATACAACACCTATCGCGGCATTCCTATATAAGCTCTCTTCCGTATCAATCAGCAGCTTTTTCCGCTTGCTCAGGAGCAAATCACCCTCCTCCATCCCCAACTCCTCCTTTCGCAGTCAGGACTTGTCTTCTGATATTCCTTGCTGAATCATACTTAAATACACTTAAATATCATTATGTACATTTAATGATATCTGCTTGTTCTGTTCTGTTTACCCTAGGGGGTTATTATTGTTGCTCTCCCTGCTCATTCATGACAGGCTGCATGGATGGGCAGGGAGTTTTTGCACAGAACAGAACCATACCGCCAAACCAAAACCTTATGCTAAGTATCTATCTTTTGACGATAGTGGTCCTGACAGAACTGAAGTTGAGTCACTGATGTCACATGGGCTGTTTTAACTATGTCCTTACTACATTTCTTGACCTGGGAACATTTCAGTTGTGTTGCTATGGAGGGTCAGAGAGCTCTCACATTTCATCAAAAATATCTTAATTTGTGTTCCGAAGATGAATGAAGGTCTTACGGGTTTGGAAGGGTGAGTAACTAATAAAGGCCATCTGCCTCAAACAAACAGTATTTTAAAGTTGGGAGACAAGGATGTACAGATTGTGAAACTCAACTTTGACTTTCTTATCTTATCTTCTTATCTTAATATCCACGTAAACACGCACATTCACGCACAAAATGGACGTGGCATTGCTGCTGGTGGCACTGTATACTGTACAAATGGTTGTCAAAAGATTACTGGAGTATGTTTTACAAGAAAATACTGTTTCTATCTTTCTACTTCAAAATTCATATTTAATTCAATGTGTCACTTGCCATTTTTTTGTAATTATTTGTGAAATTTTCTAGCATTTACGCTGAAAATTCACCTCTAAATTTTGTACTAATCATTGCAGGACACGAGAAAATAGTGAATTGTTTCATGAATTGTGTGTTAGCAAATGAGAAAAACTGTAAATCTTGACTGGGAGCTGTGTTTTTCCAAGGGGGAGTAGAGATGGGACAATGTTGTGAAACAGTAAGTTCTGACTATCTTTGCTTGGTATAATTACACTGACTGAAAATGTGCTGATCAGATAAATTCAGAATGACCACAGACAATGCAAGATTTTTGAGTATAGATCCAACCAGTACTGTTGCTGTTCAGACTGCTGCCCTTGCAGAATTGCGTGAGTTTTCGGCATTTTTATGAAAATGGAAAGACCTGTTAGAGTTTAATGTTTAGTTATTTTGAACATTTAAAATAATATTTATCTTACCCTAAATAACATACTTCAAGTCTTTAATGTGCAAATATTTATTGTAGATGTTCAAAATCTACCATCAATGTATTTAATGGGTTTATGCATTGAGACACCTTCCAGTTCAATAGCTTTCCAAAGGAGAGTCACACCGCTCCAAAACAAGGTGCAAAATATTATTTTGACCCTAAAGAACATACTTCAAATGTGTAATGTAGAAGTATTTACTCTAGATGTTCAAAAAGTACCATCAATGTATTCTATGAGTTTCTGCATTGACACATATTCTGGTTCAATAGCTTTCCAAAGGAGGGTCACACCACTCCAAAAGAAGTTGCAAAATGTTTATCTGACCCTAAAGAACATACTTCAAGTCTTTAATGTATAATTATTTGCTCTTTATGTTAAATATGTACCATCACTCTATTCTATGGGGTTCTTCAATAGCACACCATCCAGTTCAATAACTTTCCAACGGAGGGTCACACCACTCCAAAACAAGTTGCAGAATATTTATTTGACCCTATAGAAGTCTTTAATGTAGAAGTATTTACAATAGAAACAATTATGAGCAAAGTACAGTTTCACCTTATACCTTCAATGTGACGGTAATGGTAGAAAATGGTAGAAATTGAACATATAGAGTAAATAAATGTACATCAAAGACTTGGTCAGATAAATATTTTGCAACTTGTTTTGAAGTGGTGTTACCCTTCTTTGGAAAACTATTGAACTGGAAGGTGTGCCATTGAAGAACCCCATTGAATACAATGTTGGTACAAATTTAACATAAAGAGCAAGTAATTGTAAATTAAAGACTTGCAGTATGTGTTTATAACACCTCTCCACCCTACTTCAACCCTCCTATGGCACATTCGAATTTGAAAGCTTGAAAATTGGTAAAACTATTTATTTCTTCTTGAAATTATGCGAAAAAAATTATTTTTTTTCATTTAGGGTCATGAATGTGCATGCAAAGCTTTGACACAGATGTATTTTGAAAAGGCTTTTGTGCATCGCAAGCATGCATCAGTTTCCATGAAATTTGCCAAAACTCAACACAGGTAAAAAAAAAAATACAAAAAAATAAAATACAGAAAACCTTTATTGTAGCTTGTCAATAAACTTTAGAAAAATCATTTTCATAACTTCCAGGCTTCCATAATTTCCTTCTTGTAAACTCTGATCTGATATAATGTCTGATAAAACGTCCAACTGTATAACATTTAGTTGCAAATCATTTAGAACACTATCACTAAAATGGACTTTGTGCTTTGTGGTATGCTTATTTCATAAAGTCATCTGCTGACACAATGCCTTGTATGTTAGCAGGTACTGATACATACTGGTTTGCTGCTAAATATTTTATAGCCTTGCATGTTCAAAATTCAACAACAGCTGAGGTAATTGTGTGAACGTGTGTGGGTTGGGGTTGACAGTGGTTAGGGAGGAGCGCTTGTATCTCTTTAAATCATAGCGAGCCCTGCTTTCCGGCCCCTTTGCTTGGTGCCAGTGCGCTAGTGACCACATCTTCAACCTCTTCGTCATAAATCAGTTAAGCTGTTAGTCTATAACATGCCTGCTGAATTTGAACTTTGTCCTGGAAGAAAAATCGGGGGCTGCAACCCCTGTTTTATCATCGCTGAGATTGGTCAGAACCATCAAGGAGACATAGAAATCGCCAAAAAAATGATCCAAATGGCTAAGGTAAAGTACTGCTTTATCAGATGTGAAGTCTGATACTTTTCTGTGGGGCTGTAAAAGTCACACATTGTATTACATCAAATTTAATTTTTTTCAGTTTCAGAAGGGAGACTCCACTTTTTATACACTCTTAAAGATAAAGGCACCAAAAGTGGGTTTTTGAAGTGACACCATAGAATAACCATTTCGGGTTCCCCACAGAACCTTTCCGTCAACAGTTCTTAAAATACCCATTTTTCTTAGTGTAAACAACATTTTAAAAATCTAAAGAACCTTCTGTTGGATTGAAAGGTTCCATGGATGTTAAAGGTTCTTCATGGAATCATTGATGCCAATAAAGAACCTTTATTCTTAAGTGTATAGTCAATTTGGTGACCGTACATTCTCTTTTTCCTGGCCGGGATTTCTAAATTGCCTAAAATGCTCTGGTTTTGACTTTATTTTCCATTGCTGAATGACCGAAAAGTAGTTTGACCAATAGCATGCAGGCATTGTATATAATTGGCAAATGGTGAAAAGATGGGCTCTACAGAGAACGAGCAATGCAAATACATGTAATGAAGGAAAACAAAGCGAAAATCTGGCTATTTTAGGCAATTTAGAAATCCCAGTTAGGACACATCAGGGGGAAAAAAGGATGTATGATCACCCTACTCACCAAATTCACCTCTACTTCCCCCTTTGTCCCCATGCAGGACTGTGGAGCTGATTGTGCCAAGTTTCAAAAGAGTGAGATCGAACACAGATTCACCAAACACGCTCTGGAGCGTCCCTACACGTCCCCTCATGCCTGGGGACCAACCTACGGGGCTCATAAGCACCATCTGGAGTTCAGTCACCAACAGTACAGAGAACTGCAGCAGTACGCCAATGACATCGGCATCTTCTTTACGGCATCAGGGATGGATGAGGTGATCAAATGCAGATCATTTATAATATATAGCAAGAAAATATGCAAATGTCCCTCAAAGACCAAGTAGATTGAAATGCATCTCATAACTTTTCCTCTTCCTATCTCGGTCAGATGGCCGTAGAATTTCTTCATGAAATCAATGTGCCGTTTTTCAAAGTTGCCTCAGCGGACACCAACAACATCCCTTACCTGGAGAAAACCGCCAAAAAAGGTAAAACTCACTAAAGTTGACACCCATTTGAAATGAAAAGTCCATTTTCAGAAGCAGTCCTTACAACAAAATCAATCAAGTGTGTTTGCTGAAAACTCGCTCTCCTCAGACAAATTAAATGGCACACAGTGACAAGAGTCCACCGAAAATCAAACCTGTTTGACATTTATCTATTTACATTCAATAGACGCTATCCAAATTGTGAAACTGGGGAAAGTATAAGCAGAACTGAGAACTGAATCTCAATAGCTTCCCATGTGCATTTGAAGTCAGTTATTCTGGAGTAGTCAACCAGAAAAAATAAAAATAAAATAGGTATTGACGGTGCTTATTGGCCAGAGAACAGAGAGAATAAAACAGAAATCCTGGTGTGGATTTTCTGGATTTTCATTCTTACTGCGGATGACTGCGTAGTTAAGGTCCGCAGAGAAATCAAAATCAATGTATTAATGACTAAAACGTCAACTTTACTTTCATCCAGAAGCAGCCATGTCTTGAAGCTCACATTTTGACTTGTTTTTGTAGGTTGTCCCATGGTGATATCTAGTGGAATGCAGTCGATGGAGACAATGCGTTGTGTTTACCAAACCGTCAAGAAGCACAATCCCAATTTTGCTTTCCTGCAGTGCACCAGCGCTTATCCACTGCCACTAGAGCACGTCAACCTCAGTCTGATTACTGTAAGACAAGCCACTTTAATCTTGTCAACTTTGTAAATTACTGGCCAAAATGTTACATAACGCGTTTTTTTGATTTAAAGAAAAATGTGCATGAAGACGATTGATTACATTTTCAATTTTGCTAAATTTTGATATGCTAAATTAATACCAAATGCTTGAATATTTATTTTACATTTTAAGGCTTAATTTAATTTGTAAGTTAAGAATTAATAATTGTTTGAATTGGTTATTTGAAATAAGCATTTCTTATTATAAAAGGCAACATTTCTCATTTAGTTTAAGTTGAAGTACTAAAATAACTAAAACTATATAAATATAACAAAATGACTAAAACTTAAAGTGAAAACATTAATTATTAAAACGAATAATTATTTATTATTAAAAATTTAAATTAAAACAGAAAATATAAAAATAAAAGCTAATTCAAAATATTAACAACTATAGTGTATTAACAATATAAAAATAACAATGGTATTTTGATATGCTAAATGAATATATAAAATGTTTGAATATTTGGTTAAATTTAGCAAAATTTATTGTTCAGTGTTATATTATTCATTCCAGGGTTATTGTCATTAACTAAAACCTAAAACCATACAAAATAAAATAAAATAAACTGAAATAAAATTAAATATAAAACGGGAATAGCTAAACTTAGTTTAGTACTTCAAGTACTAAAAAAGTTTACAAAAAAACTAATACTAAAATGTAATAAAAACTAAACAGAACTAAACAAAATTATGAAAACAACAAAATTACTAAAACTTGAACTAAAATAAAAATGAAAACAAAAAATATGAATATAAGAAAATATAAATATATAAATATTCATGTTCATTGTTTTATATATTTTTATAAACTAATTTTGACAAGCTAAATCCATATATAAATATATTGGGTTGATTTTGCAATTCTCATCTAAAATGTTATTTTGATATACTAAAGTTAGATTTTTAGATTTTAGTGACTAACAAGAGATATTTACTAAATTTAAAGCATATTTCATCAAAAACTATGACTAAAAGGCCCCTGCTGATCTTGTCCTCCTGTAGCAAGAATTGTAGGTATTTAATGAGTAGTTATGAATCTTTCTATTTCTCTTTATCTAAATCAGGAGTTCCAGAAGGAGTTTCCGGGCATTCCCATAGGATACTCTGGACATGAGACGGGCATCCATGTGTCTGTGGCTGCTGTGGCACTCGGGGCGAAGGTCCTGGAGCGTCATGTGACCCTGGATAAGAGCTGGAAAGGAAGTGACCATGCAGCATCACTGGAGCCGGCCGAGCTGGCGGAGCTGGTGAAAGCCATCAGGACGGTTGAGATGGCAATGGGCTCGCCAATCAAACAGATGCTGCCCTGTGAGGCTTCCTGTCACGGCAAGGTCAGATACAACGCTCATTTTGACAGATATAGCAATAGTGATCAAATGGAATTAAATCACTGTCCTTTCTTGCAGTTGGGTAAGTCAGTAGTGGCCCGGAAACCATTGCAGCAGGGAGAGATATTAACTCTTGACATGCTGGCAGTAAAAGTGGCCGAACCGCATGGTGTGAGACCAGAAAACATCTTCAAAATTGTTGGCAAGAAAATCACGGTGGACCTGGAAAAAGATGCCACCATCACCGATGCCATGATAAAAGGCTGATGATTATACACTCCATAACTAAAGGGGCAATGAAGGGATCTTATCATGCTAATATTAATACTAAGATCAGAAATATGTAAAGATAAAGCCTTGTATTGATTTTGCATATCTAATGTCATGTCATAAGTTTGCTTCTTCTTTTAACCTGAGAATAAACACTTTCGGTTTCACTTTATTTTGATGGTCCCTTTAACACATTCTATTGACTATAAGTAATGTTGCACCTACATTTCCACTGACTCTCATTAGATTGTTAGTAGTGTATTAGTTGACTGGCAGGGTTAGGGTTAGAATAAGGTGACACGTTCTTGCAAAGTTACTTATAGTCAGTAGAATATCTGTTGGGAGACCAAAACAATAAGGAGTTAGTAGATATGAAGCAGACAGTCTACTAATACTCTTATGAGAGTTTGTTGACATGTAGCTGCAACATTACTTAGTGTCAACAGAATGTTCAAAAGGGACCATCAAAATAAAGTGTTACCACACTTTCAAGTAAAATCTCGCTCTCAGTTGATTTCAACTCAACTTTGGACTTTTTATCTTTGTGAATGCAGAGAACACCTTCATGAAACGTTTGGTGTGTATGTAAATGTGGGTTTATTCCGTATTGCCGCAATGGAAAACATCTCTAAGCCACATGTGGTGTATTTGGAGAAATGTGATTTGTAATTACTTGATTGATTGTCTGGCATCTTATTGGTTCCTGATTTTAGAAGCCAGTATTTAAGTCATGTGATGTATTGTAGTGTTGACGTATGTATTCACCCAAGTAAAGAGTGTTGATGGAATTTTTGGTGGTTTGCCTCCTTAATATATAACATAAATTGGCGACGAGGAAAAGTTATGTGAAGAAGTATGGCCCAAATCGGAAGATTGGATGAGTATAAACCAGAAAATGAATCCTGGTCTGCATATATCGAGTGAGTGGAACTGTTCATGATTGCTAATGATGTGGATGATGCAAGGCAAGTAGCGACGTTGCTGAGTATTATGGGAGCTTCTACTTACGGAGTGGTATGGAATTTGGTTCAACCGCAAAAACCAAAGGATAAAACATTTAGAGAAATTGTCAGTATCCTGCAGGCCCATTTTGAACCAAAACCATTGATAATCGCTGAACGCTTCCGATTCCAGCATTGTGTACAAAAGCCCCATGAAACGGTGCTGAACTCAAACAATGTGCGTCGAAATGTGATTTTGGTGCAAATTTGGACGAATTTGGCCAGAATTGGAAATGTTCTCTCTGTTAAGTGACACTGAAAAACAAAGGTTCCAGGTGAATTTTACTGTGAATCAGCAGGATTTATTGATGGAAGTTGATACAGGAGCTGCTGTGAGTATTATGTCACATGCAAGGTAAGCACTTATTCGCTCATGTGCCACTGGAGGGAGCTCGAGTAAAGTTAAAAACGTATACAGGTGAAAACATTCCAGTTTTGGGCCAATTCACAGTTACTGTGCAATATGAAGATCAAGTAAATGAGTTACCATTAATTGTAGTGGGAGGAAATGGACCAAATTTGTGTGGAAGGAATTGGCTCCAGAAAATTAAGTTGAATTGGAAAGAAATTCGATTTGTGAGTCAAACTAAACAGCCTGGATCTATTCAAGAAGTGCTTGAGAAGTATAGTGAAGTTTTTAAGAATGAATTAGGCACTCTAAAGGATATTAAAGCTACCATTTCAGTGAAACCAGAGGTTCCGCCTAAATTTTATAAAAGTCGTCCTCTACCTTTTGCTATGAAAGAACGTGTGGAGAAAGAAATCGATCGATGGGAGGAAGCAAATATTATATCTCCAGTAAAATTCAGTGAGTGGGCTGCTCCAGTCGTCCCTGTGATTAAAAAAGATTCTACAATTCGTTTATGTCGGGATTATAAAGTTACCGTTAACCAAGCTGCCAATACGGAAGTGTATCCCTTACCACGAATGGAAGAAGTCTTATCCACTCTCAGTGGAGGAAAGGTGTTTTCTAAGATCGACTTAGCTCAAGCATATCAACAGGTTTTGCTGGATGATGATTCAAAGAAATATACAACAATTAATACACACAAGGGACTCTATGTTTATAATCGTCTGGCATTTGGCATTAGCTCAGCTCCTTCTATTTTCCAGCAGATTATGGAAAATTTGGTAAAAGACCTGAAAGTTGTTGTATATTTGGATGATTTGCTAATCTTGGGTAAAGATGAGCAAGAACATCTAGTAACTCTCTGCAAAGTTCTACAGCGTCTACAAGACTCAGGATTAAAAGTAAAAACATGTAAGTGTGCGTGGGGGCAGACACAAATTGAATATCTGGGTCATGTGATAGATGGAAGAGGAGTGTATCCAACAAAGGACAAGGTGAGGGCTATTCAAGATGCACCGGCACCTTCAAATGTGAAAGAACTGCGAGCCTTTTTAGGCCTGGTAAATTATTATGGACGTTTTGTACCACACCAGAGCACCGTGCTTGCACCACTGTATAGGCTGTTGAAAGAGCAAGTGGTTTGGCAGTGGGGAAAGAAAGAACAAGGTGCTTTTGATAAGTGCAAAAAACTGTTGACCAGTGACAAAGTGTTAGTACACTATGATCCTCGGTTATCTTTGAATTTAGCATGTGATGCTTCAGCTTACGGAATTGGCGCAGTGCTGCAGCATACGATGCCAAATGGTGAGGAACACCCTATTGCATATGCTTCCCGTACCTTGTCTCCTGCGGAAAATAAATATTCACAAATTGAGAAAGAAGCATTGAGTGTCATTTATGGAGTTAAGAAATTCCATCAATATCTGTGGGGAAG
The DNA here is from genome assembly GCF_012432095.1 of Onychostoma macrolepis. NCBI lineage: Eukaryota > Metazoa > Chordata > Actinopteri > Cypriniformes > Cyprinidae > Onychostoma > Onychostoma macrolepis. The sequence goes on along the minus strand of NC_081172.1, from coordinate 23,063,474 downwards.
ATCATTTAATCTGATGACTGATCACAGACCTTTAGTGACTTTGTTTGGGGAACATAAGCACTTCCCAATGATGGCTGCGGCTCGTATTCAGCGGTGGGCTATCATCTTGTCAGCTTATGATTATCACATTTGTTATCGTAAGGCAGAAAATCATGGAAATGCTGATGGCTTGTCAAGAGTTCCCTTGCCTGAAATCACGGATGCTGGCACAGAAGCCATTTCAGCACATATCAACTTTTTTCTGACTAATCATCTGCAAGAGGCTCCCCTTAATGCATCACAGATTGCCAGAGCGACTAGAACAGATCAAAAGCTTTCTAAAGTTTACCAGTATGTAATGGAAGGCTGGCCAAGTGAAGTGTCAGAGGATTTGAAAGTGTTTCATGCTAAAAATGATGAATTATCAGCAGAACAGGGGTGTGTGTTATGGGGCACACGAGTGATTCTCCCATTCAAATTTCAGAAATCAGGAACCAATAAGATGCCAGACAATCAATCAAGTAATTACAAATCACATTTCTCCAAATACACCACACCACATATGTTATTTTGTTTTAGATTTACACAGAGGTGGAAAGTAACGAATTACATTTACTCGCGTTACTGTAATTGAGTAGCTTTTTTGTGTACTTCTACTTTTTAAAGTAATTTTTAAAATCTGTAATTTTACTTTTACTCAAGTATATTTTGTTTGAAGTATTGTACTTTGCTACATTTTAAAACATTAATTACGGAGTAAAAAAAAACAATCTGGCACTAAAAATCACAAGAAAGATGCAGACGGACAAGACAGGCGTTAATGGTGCAGACCCAGCTGAAAACCAAACCCTGTGGTATTCTGCTGAAGTTGAACTCGAAGGAAATGAAGTGAACCCCTGGCCATATTTATGCTCTATTATGCAGTGTAAGCTGTGTTTGCCTAGGGAGACCAAACTAGAGGCTTATAAAATCTGGACATCAACCCTTCACAAGCATGTAGAGGTAAAGACTTCCATTGTTGCATTGGTGGTTAAAATGAAGCTTTGCCAGTTTAGCAAAAGGTTTTGCACAAATTAGCCAAAGAGACAGTGATGCAGGGTAGGGGTGGGCGGATCGATCCTAATATCGATAATATCGATACCAACGTTGGTATCAGTATCGGATCGATACTAGCCTGATTAGATCGATACTTTAGGTTAATTTTCTCTCCTCTACACTTAATATATTGCTTAATACATTCAACAAAGAATAGACATATCTGAGTGTTTATATACCGCTCTTTTCACGTCTTGTATGCAAACATTACTGCTCCTCCCTGCTTTAGTGTTTTGTTATGCCACCACGTGACTCAGCGGCTCCAAGCAAGCGGATATTATTGGCTACAGCGAGAGATGGAACGGTAGAAATTCGCTGCTGTGGCAACAGCACCAAACTTATTCACCTTTTTCAATGTGGAAGTAAGCTTTTTGCATAGACTGAATGTGCGAGACTTCCACTTCATTAGGCACGGTAGGGAAATCATGAGTAAAATTGTTTATGCTATCCACGTGTGTTTATAATTAAGATAATTCATTAAAATAATATGGTAAGAAACACCAGTTTGCACTACCAAGCAAGCAGCAAAACGAGCTGTTTTGTACAGTTAAAATTGCTGGAAGCGGATGAGACTGGAAGCCAGACCCATTAAATTTACGAATTTGGCCTTTTACAGTATTACTGTCTTCAACCATTAAGCCACGTTGTTGTTTTTTCTTTATAAAGGTTTTCTATCAGAGGAAAACACTTAACATGCATGCACTTTGCGTTCATATCATGGGCTGCTTGCCTGCATATAGTTTGCATCTTCAGTATACTGAGTTGGCCTTTCAATATTACTTTCTTAATGCATTAGGCTACGTTAAGTTTTTTTTTTTTCTTTATAACTCTTTTCTATGGGAGGAAAATGCTTAACACGAAACTTTATGCATTGCTTTCATATTCTGGGCTCCTCTGCTTGCCAATTCCTTTCAGAAAGGCAAATAATATCCACATAGCTTTAAGGTGAATGTAATATTTTAGTCATATCAACATAAGTTATTGTTAATTTTCAAAGTATAATTGGTCATTTAAATGTATGTTATTAAAAGGAAAAGTATCGGTATCGGTATCAGTATTGGCGATACTTGCCCTGTATTTACTTGGTATCGGATCGATACCAAAATTTGCAGTATCGCACACCCCTAATGCAGGGTGTGCGATATATATCGTCTGCGATAATATCCTAATTGTTGTTTTAACGATGCACGATTTGACATTATAAGTATTTTGCAAAAACCAAACAAAACACTCCTACAGAGTGCAGTGAAGTCTAGTAGATTAGACTAGTGCGCGCATTTAGAGTGCGTTCTTTCACTGCATGATTCAGTCTGTTAAAATGCATTTAGAATGATCACAAAATTGAAGATATAGGGCAGAAAATGTGTATATTTATATCATTTCATATAGTAAATCAATATCACACGAAGAGTACCATTTTTTTTTTCTCTCCAAAAATCAGCATGATTAGCCTACAAAAGTTCAATTAAACAATAAGTTCATTAATAGACTTGCCTTTTAGACACCATATTACCCGTTTTTGCTTTATTTCGACAACAAAAATAATTCCAAACAGCCACCATAGCACAGTTTTGTGTCTCTGAGCAATGACAGTGTTTCATTCCTGAATGAATCAACCGTTTAAATGATTCAATTCAATCGCAATGACACCTACACCTACTTTTACTCATTTAAAGTATGATTTGATTTTTTTATTTTATATAATATATATATATATACAGTGGGGCAAAAAAGTATTTAGTCAGCCACCAATTGTGCAAGTTCTCCCACTTAAAAAGATGAGAGAGGCCTGTAATTTTCATCATAGGTATACCTCAACTATGAGAGACAAAATAAGAAAAAAAAATCCAGAAAATCACATTGTAGGATTTTTAAAGAATTAATTGGTAAATTCCTCGGTAAAATAAGTATTTGGTCACCTACAAACAAGCAAGATTTCTGGCTCTCACAGACCTGTAACTTCTTCTTTAAGAGGCTCCTCTGTCCTCCACTCGTTACCTGTATTAATGGCATCTGTTTGAACTCGTTATCAGTATAAAAGACACCTGTCCACAACCTCAAACAGTCCAACTCCAAACTCCACCATGGCCAAGACCAAAGAGCTGTCAAAGGACACCAGAAACAAAATTGTAGACCTGCACCAGGCTGGGAAGACTGAATCTGCAATAGGTAAGCAGCTTGGTGTGAAGAAATCAACTGTGGGAGCAATTATTAGAAAATGGAAGACATACAAGACCACTGATAATCTCCCTCGATCTGGGTCTCCACGCAAGATCTCACCCCGTGTTGTCAAAATGATCACAAGAACTGTGAGCAAAAATCCCAGAACCACACGGGGGGACCTAGTGAATGACCTGCAGAGAGCTGGGACCAAAGTAACAAAGGCTACCATCAGTAACACACTGCGCCGCCAGGACTCAAATCCTGCAGTGCCAAACGTGTCCCCTGCTTAAGCCAGTACATGTCCGGGCCCGTCTGAAGTTTGCTAGAGAGCATTTGGATGATCATATGGTCAGATGAAACCAAAATAGAACTTTTGGTAAAAACTCAACTTGTCGTGTTTGGAGGAGAAAGAATGCTGAGTTGCATCCAAAGAACACCATACCTACTGTGAAGCATGGGGGTGGAAACATCATGCTTTGGGGCTGTTTTTCTGCAAAGGGACCAGGACGACTGATCCGTGTAAACGAAAGAATGAATGGGGCCATGTATTGTGAGATTTTGAGTGAAAACCACCTTCCATCAGCAAGGGCATTGAAGATGAAACGTGGCTGGGTCTTTCAGCATGACAATGATCCCAAACACACCGCCTGGCAACGAAGGAGTGGCTTCAGAAGAAGCATTTCAAGGTCCTGGAGTGGCCTAGCCAGTCTCCAGATCTCAACCCCATCGAAAATCTTTGGAGTCCGTGTTGCCCAGCGACAGCCCCAAAGCATTACTGCTCTAGAGGAGATCTGCATGGAAGAATGGGCCAAAATACCAGCAACAGTGTGTGAAAACCTTGTGAAGACTTACAGAAAACGTTTGACCTCTGTCATTGCCAACAAAGGGTATATAACAAAGTATTGAGATGAAATTTTGTTATTGACCAAATACTTATTTTACACCATAATTTGCAAATAAATTCTTTAAAAATCCTACAATGTGATTTTCTGGATTTTTTTTTCTCATTTTGTCTCTCATAGTTGCGGTATACCTATGATGAAAATTACAGGCCTCTCTCATCTTTTTAAGTGGGAGAACTTGCACAATTGGTGGCTGACTAAATACTTTTTTGCCCCACTGTATATGTATAATTTTAAATGAGTATTCAACATTTTATGTCTTACATATCAAACCACTTTTTTTGTGTCTTACATATCAAACCACTTTTTTCTGCATTTGTAACTGCAGGTTAAATTAATTCATGTCCTGCATTACACTGTGTAAATACATCTAAATGCCACTTCAGATGAAGCTTTTGTGTTTCCTCTGCATTGCAAAGATTAATTTTGTTGATACTGATTTAATTTGCCTGGTAACAGCCTAAATGTCTTATTATTCTAAATAACCAATTCCTTTAATTAAAAACAATTAGCTTGAGATTTATAGGCCTATCCCAGGGGTGTCAAACTCAGTTCCTGGAGAGCCGCAGCCCTGCAGAGTTTAGTTCTAACACACATACCATGTAGTTTTCAAATAAGCCTAACTGATTAGATTAGCTGGATCAGATGTGTTTAATTAGGGTTATATCTAAACTGTGCAGGGCTGCATGTGGCCGTCCAGGAACTGAGTTTGACACCCTTGGCCTATTCCATTTTTTTCCTCCCTCCCACTGTTAAAATGTAACTAAGTAATTTTTACCCCTAGTAAATTTTAAACAAGCTACTTTTTACTTTTACTTGAGTAGATTTTTAGACTGGTACTTTTACTTGTACTTACACTGTTAAAAGTGCTGGGTTATTTCTGTAAACACATTGTTGGGTTAATTGTGCTGGGTCATAATTCTGGGTTGTTTGCGGTACTGTAAGCACATAGTTGGGTTGTTAGTGCTGGGTCAAATGACTGCAAGGGGTTCTTTCACCACTGAACACCTGGGTTGGGTTATTTTGACCCAACCGGTTTGTTTATTTTTCCTCTTCATCGAATTTTCTGGGTTCTTCACTCGTCTCATCGTCAGACGGTCAAGCAACTCGCAGCAAGCAGGATTATAAGGTAAATTAATATGATAATATGATTATTTACCTCTATTTTTATAAGCTGTGGTGAGAGCACACTGATTTCACGGTTAATGTGGTATTTGATCTGTCGCTGTGCGGGTTAAAGTTAGCGTTATTCTGTGAATGAAGTAGCCGCCTACATTTTTTGTTGACAAAAAAGGCCTCAGCAATCTCTTTATAGTTATATAAAAGTTATAAATATAGGCTATATATTAGTTATGTGTGTGTGAGTGTGAGCAAGCGTGCGCGTGTGCAAAGTTTTATATTTTAACGCCTCATGAAAAAGGTATGAACTATCCTTAGGTCAGAAATACAGGGGTAAGTTCAGTTAACTTACTGTCTGTGTAACGTTTCTGTGTGGCTTTGTAATGTTTTGTCATAATTAGATCTTTTCGTACTAAAATTTATCTTTTAAGGTCTTTTTTTTTCCAAGTAAATGTCTGCGACGTGCCGAATCCAACAATAATTTATTTTCGCGCTCTTTTTTCCTCATTAGTTACCCTTAACGTTAAACCACAATATCGCAGGTATGTAATATTATTCTTAAATGGTATGTAATATTCTTAAATATTTTACTTAAAATGTTGTCTAAAGTTAGACTTAATTTCTCATGGTGTTTGAGGTCTTTCCTCTGTTTTAGTGAATGCTTTTGTTGCTTTAATCAGAACACAAGTTTATCCAGGTGAACCGTAAGTTAGAGAGGCTATGCCTGCGTCCCAAAGTGTATACTATCCATCCTAAATTCTATGTGATAGTAGTAATTTTCAATACTATTTAGGGCAGATAGGGTGGATAGTATGCACATTGGGATGCAGGGCATGTAATGTGTTCTTTATATGTTACTGTTAGAAATAACAATTTGTATTTGAGATTGATGAATAATAGGCAGATCACTGGATTTCCAGGCTGGCATACTGTATGGTTTTGCTAGCTTTTAACCCAGTTTTTCATCCTTATTTTACAGAATTTGTTTTGCCTCCCGAAAAAAATTGAGAAATGGTGGATTCGCAGCAATGGGTCTGCAAGCATCCCAGAAATCTTGAAGGAGTTCCCCAGGCTTCTAGAAAAACTTGGCATGGTAAGAAATAATTAAGATTTTATGGTTTCGTTTACAGAAATTTGAAATGGTTAAATTGTTAGTGGGGTTGTGCAGATAGACGATAGTATAGTGTATTGACGATAGTCAAGAGATATCGCTGAGAGCTGATGTCGATAGTCAAGGAGATATTACAGGAGCTGCCCCACATCTTTAAAATTTGAGCACATTGTTTTCTGTGAGTGTACACAGCAGCAGCACCTCTACCAGAACGTCACTAACATCTTTGATTGTGAGATCAGTTTCACAGCTTGCACTGTATTATTCTTATGGTTTAGATGCTAAAAGGGAGAGTGCTTTCAAAGTCCTGCCCACTCTGCTTCCCCAATCAATATACAAGAACGGAGGAAAGGTCTTCAGACCCACAACCAGAATCCTGGAAGTCATTCATTTGACGTACAACCTGTAAGTTTCTTTTACTTTTTCTACTCTATACACAGTAGGGTACAACGGGGCTAAAGGCCCACCTTAAGAAAAAATGTGGTATTCACTGCGCTGCGCAATTAAAATGTATAATTGCCAAAAAATATATATGTTGTATTGAACATTAATGGAGCAACGGATTTTGTGTGAAAATAAATCATTCAAGTTGTTTATTTTGTTTAAAAATCTTATAAATGTATGAGGTGACAAAGGGGGCCTTTTACCCCACACACGGGGCACACAGTATTGATACAAATACTTCAGCTAAAATAATGTTTTTTGTTTTTTTTAATAATGTCTAAGTTAATACTTGTTAAAAACAATCACTTTAGCAAAGTTTGTTCTGTTTTCTGCTTAATTTCAAAAAAGAAAAGAAAAAAGGTGTTCAATAAATATAGGCCTATTGTCATTAAAATATGTTAATATAAAAAATATATTTTAAAATACAGAAATAGTCATTTTAATAAGTAAAGATTCTGAAAGTATTGAAGGAGATTCAATAATTGAAAATATATTTACAGTAGTAGGCTAACAACAAATTATATTTTATTATATGATAAATATCATGTTTTTAAATATGATGGTTTAATTTTAAACATTGTGATTATCTTTAATATGGACACATACATAATATATATGATATTTATAACAACACAATATATGATATTTACCATCTGAATCTAACCATGTCATGTGAACAAATGGAAAAGTCAGCCATCTATTAATTATCATGTTAATTACTGTGTGCCTTTAGCCCCAACAGCAGGGGCGCTTTTTACCCCAAATACATACTTTTACATATTCTTTCTTTATTTAAAAACTGTTGCTTTAATTATCTTAAGCAAAACTGAAAACCATAAAGAAGGCCTTTGTCTCAAAATATATGCATTATTTTTAGCGATTCTCATTTGCTACTTAAATCTACAACATTTAAAAAAACATAAAATATAAGATCAAGTAAGCACAGAATCAACTTTGCACTGCTGCGCATGATCGCGTCAAAGATCAGACAAATAAAATGGTGCATGTTGAAAAGCGAATGTTTTGCAAAGTGCTACGCCACGTTTTTGTGCCATCTAGTGGTTTAGATGAAAATAATATCAAAGGCCACTAGTATTTTCAACAGTTAAAAATGGTTTTAAGTCAGTTATTTCTATCTTTTGCTGTAGTGTCAGTAGAAATATCAGTTTACATTTCCAAACATTCATTTTGTCATTAATTGTAATAATCCAGTGAATGTCTGACAACAGCCAGTGCTCCACACAGATCGGATCTGATCATCATCCAGTCTGTCTGGAATGACATGAAGAAACTGAGACAAACTAAATCCAAAAGAACTGTGGCAACATCTCCAAGACGCTTCAAGAACCTACCTGCAAACCTACAGTACTGTTAAAAGTTTTAGACACTTGTGAAAAAATGCTGTAAAATGAGGATGCTGTCAAAAATAATGTCATAAATAAATTTTCTTTATCAATTAACTTCTATTAACTAAATTAAATCAACATTTGGTGTGATCATCCTTTAAATTTAAAGCAGCTTTTGCCCTCGGTGCACTTGAGCAGAGTTTCTCATGAGCTTTGCAGGAGGTTTCTTGAAGCATTTTGGAGATGTTGCCACAGTTCTTCTGGATTTAGTCTGTCTCAGTTTATTCTGTTTCTTCATGTCATTCCAATCCAGACAGATTGGATGATGACCAGTTCAGATCAAACAAAAATGTCACTGAATTATTACAATTAATTGCAAAATGAATGTTTGGAAATGTAAACTGATATTTCCTACTGACACACTACAGCAAAAGATAGAAATAACTGACTTAAAACCATTTTTTTAAATACTAAAATACTAGTGGCCTAAAACTTTTGCACAGTACTATATATATATATATAGTATATATACCGGGGGCTTTAAATACCCCATAATTTATGCCATGTTGGTTGGATGAAATTTAGTTTGAGCAACCTTTACCAGACCCAGTTCACAGGAAAACTCAGATGGTTTGGCTGATTTCCATAAAATACACTTAAACGTTATTTATTTAAGTCAACTTAAATGTTACAACTTGTAAAAATGTAAGTTATGTTGCAAGACTAAGTGTTGTGTAATTAACCGGTGGGGACCAACATGGTGATGCATTCCTGTACATTTTGTGCCTTGGTGACGAGACAGCGACATCCCACACCTTCACCATTGTTTCGGGCCATGCCATTGAAATGGATTTGTTGCTTGAGGCTGTTTATCTTTTTCAAGTCCTTTTTTTGTGCTTGATGTTAGCTACTGTTACGACCCTGGTCTAGGGTCAGGGAAGCCAACATAAATAAAGAATTCTGAGATCTGATGTTACTTTGTATTGGTGAATTTATTTTCTTATTTTAAATCTCACTTGTAGTAACACAGTAAAAAGGCTCTCTCTTCGGGATTGGGCAAAGCCAAAACAACAAACAAAACGTAACACTAACTATACCCAGGGAGTCTAAATAATCTAAATAAAGAAAAAAGAAACAAATGACAGCATTCTTCCCTGACTCCCTACCTAAACCAAAAACAGGAGAAAACGTAGTTTACAATAAAGAAAAACGGCACCCAATCCCTACAGCCTTGTTAGTAAACAAAAGAAAAGTAAACTTAGTTAAACAGTCGAAACCACGAGACAATCAACACTGTAACAGAGATCAAAATAAACTCAGTTATACACTACACAAATTATCCACTCAGAAAACACCAATATTATGTCACCACAAAGATCAATTCACAACACACAACAATGCCAACAACTCTCTCTCCCATTTTCCACTTCCAACGTCCCACTATTTCAAAAGACGTTGGATTTCCCCAGGACGAATCAGCAGATGCGTCTTCATGTCCAATTAGGGCGGAGTCACCTAAGAGCGAGAGAGAGAGAAAAAAAGAGAGAGAGAAAGAACTACGTCCCCAGACGTAACACTACACTAACATCTTCCTTCCTGGGAATTTCTCCAGCATGCAGTATATCATATTGATGGACATGAGTCTTCATGTGTGAAGTATTTGAGGGCAACAGTTTTTTCTGGCCACTTGTAACGTTTTAATTTTTTGTCACATGTATTGTCTGTTGTAGGTCTCTTTGTTTGGCTTAGGTTTAATGGCACAATGTTTGGACTGATTCTCCTGTGGCAATAATCAATTTTATAGTGTTATGATGCTGCAATGTTGACAAAGAATAGGAATCTACAGTACCTAGTTTACAAAGTTTTGTTTTTTAAAGAAACTGATCTACAAAAAACATTTTATTTGTGTCTGTAGGGATTGGGTGTAATGTGTAACAGTATAGCACCCATTCAAAAAAATCTTTAAAAAGAAATGTGAAAACTCATTAAATTGATATTTACAGTTGCATATTTTGTGTTGTGTAATTGTATTACAGAAAAATAATAATTTTACATTTCTTTGTGATTGTTATTTATTATTATTATTAGTAATATTGGTAAATATAAACGTAGCAAGGCAATGAAACAACAAATAACCCAATGTTTGGGTAATGTTTAACCCAGCAACACAGTTAACCTGACCCACTAGTTGGGTTAAATAAACAACCCAGCATTCTGGGTCTAATGGCTCAACCCAGCACTTGGGTCAAAACAACCCACGTGTTCTGTCCCATAGTTACCCAGCGGCTGGGTTAAGGTTGGGTTATTTTTTAACCCAGCCTTTTTAGAGTGTAAGTCAAATTTAATTAATGTAATGGTACTTCTACTTGAGTAGAATATTTTCGTACTCTTTCCACCTCTGGTTTTACACAAAATAAATATTGTGAAAGGAGTGAGTGTGTGACAGCATAACGATCACCAAGGTTCTTCTAATTAATGAGAGATCTACAGTTTTGCTGCTTATAGTCGTATCACAGAAATAGGCGATATTTGGTGTCTCATTCTGCATCCCAGTGTGTCTACTTACTATGCCCTTAAAGTATGTACTCTTTTGGTGAAGAAAAAGTACACACTTTTGAGTGTGTAGTAGAATAGTAGGCAAGCTTTGGGACATACTATCACATCATACAATTGACCTATCGGTAAGCCCCTCCCCTCAAACACAGATGAGCCAATGGCAGTCGAGTATCAGTTGCACTGGAGGCGGAACTCTGACATATCTTTAGGTTTCAGGGGGCATTAAACAGTGGAAGATCCGAAGCTCACATCGGTTTGATGGTGTTTATGCTACAAAAAATGCAAAAACGATGTGCCCGTGGTACTTGTAACACTGATTCCAGGTATCCTGAGAGGATAGGCAATAGAATTAATTTTATTCTATAAATGTTTATTTTCTGGTTGTCATACACTCATTAAGTTACAATTTTCATCTGCTCGAGCAGAATAATGTCATCTTGTGCTTCAGAAAGGTATCTCGGACTAAAACTAGCTAACAGTAAAGTTAGTGCAGTGCTATTACAAACCAGAATAGGTGACTGTTTTGTTCTCTCATCATGTACAGTTTAGGCTAGGTCAAAAACAAATAAATGAAGGTCTACATTTCAGTGTCTCTCCATACTAAAATGGTTAAATGTAAATTAATTTAACCGTACCCTGCGGTACAAGAACAGAATTGATCCTGCATGTTGTCATGATCCATGATAGTGTTGACTGTAATAATCTCCCGCTTGCATTGTGATCTGTAAACCCTCACTTCGAGTTACCCACCGTATTTATTTTAAAATATTTTATAAATCCCCCCATGGAATATTTAATTCCCATTTGGTGGCCTTCTGTGTCCAAAACTGTGCAAAAACATTGTGTGACAATATATTCATTTTTGTGTTTCAGAGGAAAAATCAATGTTACGGACGGACATCTCTCCATAACGGACGTGACAGTTCTGAAAGCGGAATTATTCCGACTATGGAAATGCGTAGCTATAAAATGCTTTAAAAACTTTAACAGAGACGTCTAGTGGGTATTTAATAGGGCTGCCCCCCTAAAGCTAATAGGCCTAACCCAATGAACTTCAATATATTCCACGCTCAAGCACACGCATAAAGTTTGCCACCAAGCACAGGCAAAAGTCGCCTAATGACTATGAATGTGTCGGAAAAAAAGGATACATTTTAATTGTTTATTAATAAACTAGGGTTTATGAGTCCTTGTCGGCTGCAAAGATGAAATAGCCTACACAATAATGACTCATCTCCATACTGGATGCGCTTTTAGAGAGAAATGTAACCTACATAGGCTACAGATTGCAATAATCAGGGAATATTTGTTTGTGAATTGGTTGGTTTAAAAGTAGGCAGTTTAAAAGTTCTATAGATATATTTCACATGTCTGTGAGGCAGCCATACGCTGAGTTTCGGGGGTGGTTTGTAACGCACTCCAGATTCAGAGATGGCAGAAAGCGTGTCCTGTTTGTTTTCATTATTTTACAAAAGCAATGTTTTGTTGTTATGAGGTTACAGAAATAAAATCAGTTTCCAACTGATTTTAAGTTGTTTCATTGTCAGGAAAAAATGCAACTCCCTGTCATGCAGGTGCATTCCCTACTCCACACAAACAGGTTTATTAAAATAAATCTTCACAAGTCTATCAGAGACAGATGCAGTTATAACCTATAAATTGAAGGCTATTTGACATTTTAAAATGATTCAATGGACCTGCTCCAATTCGTTGATCATTGATGTCGCGCTTAAAAAACTTGTTTTAATGACTAATTTATGGATTAAATAATTAAGATACAAAACAGGTTAAGTAAAATAATATATTACAAATATTTTTTTAAATGCTAGCTTAGACTGCAGTTTCACATTTTGCGTCGGCATAGCAAAGTAAATTAGGCTATTTTCAACATGTGATAATATGAAATAAGACCAAACAATGTGTGCAATGAAGAATTTTCTTTGTGCAGTAAATGCTGCCAGTAAGTGGCATTACAAAATAAAGTGCAGAACAAATCTTGACTCCAACCGAAGTCTTACAAACACTTGCTAAAATTTCTTTTTCACCCCAAGTCAACACTTGATTGAGTAGAGCATTTACAAATTTTTGGCCAAAAACACTAACATGTCTACATGTCTGCCGGTTTCAGACATGAGCGCTCACATGTCACAACGTTTCCGCCAGCACTAAAGAGTCTCTCAGATGGAGAACTTGTGGCTGGTATACATAGGTATTTGCGAGCCAGTTTGCTCAGCCTTGGAAAGTTAACCCTATGTACCTTCCACCAAGCCAAGGGATCTTGCTCTCCATCAATAGCAGGAGTCATGAGGTAGCTGTTCAGCTCAGCTTCCATGGTGTCCTCTAACTGCACAGATGAAGCAGGGGGAACTGCGGTGCTCTTGAAGAAGCTTCCCAGTGACTGTTTCCCCTTCTTCACTGTGGATGTTGATGGTTCTGTCTCAGCTGCACTTTGATGCATGCCATCTGTGGTGCTAAGACGAGCCCTCTTCTCCTGAAAAACAGAGAACTGTATTTTAAAAAGAACACTATTTTATGTTATTTTCTCTTATAACATTAATCATATTTTGTTGCTGTTGCACATTGATGCACATAAAATAAAAAAAGTTACCTCTTGTTCCATTTCTAACATGACTCTTGCTCTGATATCTGGAATATTCTCTTGCCTTATGTAGCCCATTTTAAATCGTGGATCAAGGAATGAAGCTACATCAAGAATCTCCTGTATGGCTGGGTCACTGTATTTGTCCTCCATATAGCCAAGGGCCCTTGACTTTATGGCCTTTGTTAGGTCGGTGTCATCTTCCTTTTCAACCAGGGTTTCTGTTTTCAGGGGATGCAGGACTGGCTTCAGGTAGGATACGCTGACATATGTTTCACCAGAGAGGGCATCTGTGAAGTCCTGGAGGGGATGTAGGGCGGCATTGATAGACCCAAGGACTTCTGTGTCCTGCCAGGTGGGAACTAAGTGACGTGTCTTCCTGTCTTCAGAGAGAACCTGAGACAAGGCCTGACACTGCTCCAAGACCCTCGCAATCATCTTCTGTCTAGAGCCCCATCTTGTTGGACACTCTGTGATTAAGGAATGCTCTGGCAGATTCAGATGTTTTTGTGCCTCACTCAGTGCGTTTTTATTTTTCCAGCTGTGTGAGAAATGGCTAACCAGCTGCTTACAAAGTCCTGTTGCCCGATTTACCCTTGCATCACCCTTCAAAGCATTTTCTAAAAAAGAAAAAAAAGAAAAAATAGTGTAGTTTTGCATTTTCCAGACTTAATGTAAACAAGACGTGTTTTAACAAGTGCAAAGTGCTTCACAGAAAGCAATGCAATTAACAATATGTGAAATATAAATCATAAAGCAGGAAAATTAAGTTATACAAACAATTAGTCTCAAAGTGATTATATTCAAAAAATATCATCTAAAAGACAAAAGCAATGCTTAAAGATAATAAACATATTGCAACTAACTACACACCCATATGGAGAGGCCAACTTACCAATGGCAAGATGCAGCCTGTGGCCAAAACACTGAAGTCTGGTCCATTCATTTAACTCCACAGCTTTGATGACGTTTGCTGCATTATCAGTGGTTATGCACGTCTGTCCTTCTTCATTCAGACCCCAACTGGATAAACATTCCCTTAGTCCATGCGCAATATTCTGTCCCGTGTGGTCTACAGGGAAGTATGCTGTCTGCAGACAGCGAGTCTTCAGCTCGAAGTCATTACTGATATAGTGCACAGTGAAACTAAGATACGGTTCGGTCGTCCGGCTCGACCACAAGTCTGTTGTTGTGGCGTAATATTCCACGTGTTTCAATTCCGTCTCAACTTTACTCCTACATTCAATGTGTAACTGTGGGATTGCAACACGGCTAAAATATGTGCAAGAGGGAATTGTATATCTCCTATCCAGTGTTCGGATGAGGTTTTTAAATCCCTCGCCAAAGCCACCACGTCCCCCACTTATTAGCGCTGTTATTTAGTTGAGCTTTTCCATAAATTCCATGCATTACCATTTGAGATTGAAGCATAAAGTCTGAATTTGGTTTACCAATCAAATGCATTTATTCTATATTTGACTTTTGAAGGATATGTGCACGCATCTATCAGGTGATCGCTGCCCAGTATGTCTACATTCACGTCCACTCTTCACTTTGTTCTGGAGTAATATGGAAATGGTCGCGCAAAGAACAATATTCGATAAGTAAAAATGTCAGCAATTCTGAGAGTGTCACATGTTGACCCAGTTTCCTTAGTTCTCCTCATTAGTTAATTAGCTCCTCACCTGTTTCTGTTTCCCCTTGATTACGTTTTGTATTTAAAGCCTGTGTTCATCCTTGTTTCTTTGCCTGCTATTATTTGATCAATGTGTTTTGCTACCCCTTGCTCCTGGATATTCTCTGTTTCTTGTTTTAGATTTTTATTAAAAGACTCTGTTTTGTTTATACTCCTTGTCGTGCGCCTCCATTAGTATAGCAAACCGTAACAGAATAGCAGGCCTAAAAAGTGAATTATTTTTAAAGCTCTGTTTTTCTTTCGGTTTATTTTTTGTTTTCCTCTCCCGGAATGGCCGAACCAGCCGTCCAACTCCTGTGCCTGGAACAGATGGACCGTTCGCTGGAGGACCATACAAGGGACTTTCTAGATCTGGCGTGCCTTACCCACTTCCCTGACCGCTCGCTATGCGTCTTCTACATCACCAGATTGAGCGAGCGGTGTAAGGCACGCCTGCCAACGAACGGTCCCAAAAAGGATTTCGCCGCTTGTGCGGAGTGGGTGCTGGAGAATAATGGACTGTTTTTCTCCGTCAGCCCCTCAGAGGACGATATCTCCAGCCCCACTCCCGAACCAGAGACCAGCCAGCCGTCACCCCGCTATACGGAGATACCGCCTGAGCCCACTGCAGACAGAGAGCCTGAGCCCCCTGCGACTGAGCCTCAACTATCCTCTGACCAAGTGTGCGAGCTGGCAGCATCGTCCGTCTTCGAGGGAGTCTTGGTGGTGTACGAGGGCTTGGAGGGAAGCCCCGCCCACACTCCTACGACTGAGGGTGAGCTACATCTGGTTTCTGGGAGTTATGAAGAGGAACTTCTGGACATCTTCCAGATGGACCTGATAGACTGGTTTGGAGAAGTACTACCCTATGCTCCTGAATCTCCTGCGCCTCCGCTGGTTCCGTCCAGCCCTGAATCTCCTGTGTCTCCGCTGGTTCCGTCCAGCTCAAGTCCTCCTGTGGTCCCTCCCAGTCTCCCTTTCCCGCCTCCTCTCAAACCAGCTAGTTCCTCACCTCCATCTCCGCTGATGCCTGTCAGTCCCTCAGCTCACCCTCAGTCAGCGCCTGCCATGCACTCTGTTCTGCCGGCTTGGCGACTTCCAGTCTCCAGCTCCGCCCAGACATGCGGATCCCCTGTCTCCACTTCTAGACTACACTTCGGTCCTACCGACCCATCGGCTCCTAGCTCCCTCGTCTCCACCGTTGCCCGTCATCCCACTGGCTCCACCGGGCTCCCTCCCTCGGGACTCCACTCCTCTGGCTTTGCCTCGTCACTCCATCCCTCCGGCTCTGTCAGGCTCCTCCTTCCCTCCAGCTCCACCTTCATCCTCAGTCGCACCAGCTCCACCACGGTCTTCCGGATCCCCGCCTCCGTCTGCCCTGTTCCACATGGGTCTCCACCTCCAGCAGCTAGGTCTCCGTCAGTCGGCCCCCTGGTGTCGTCGGCCTCTTCTTCACCATGGCTCCTCACGTCGTCAACTCCGCCGTGGGCCGCCATCCTGGCTGGTCTCTGGTTTTCCACCTGGCTCCTCCTGCTCCGGCCTCGTCCCTGGCTCCTTCCTCCATCGACTCCACCCTGGCCCTATGAACTGCCCTTCTCCTGTTCCACGCCCACCTCTAGAACCCCCACCCTCCCTCCTCTGTTGGACTGTATTTGTCGGCACGGGGACGCGCCGTTCCGGGAGGGGGCGACATGTCACATGTTGACCCAGTTTCCTTAGTTCTCCTCATTAGTTAATTAGCTCCTCACCGGTTTCTGTTTCCCCTTGATTACGTTTTGTATTTAAAGCCTGTGTTCATCCTTGTTTCTTTGCCTGCTATTATTTTATCAATGTGTTTTGCTACCCCTTGCTCCTGGATGTTCTGTTTCTTGTTTTGGATTTTTATTAAAAGACTCTGTTTTGTTTATACTCCTTGTCGTGCGCCTCCATTAGTATAGCAAACCGTAACAGAGAGAGAGGGGCTTAAAAAAAATAAAAACTCCAAATACAAAGAACAGAAAAAAAAAAAGTTAGTCAGTAAAATCCCAGCTATCTGGTTATTTTTCTAAAGCTGATGGAGTGCAAGTTGTTGGAACAGCGAGTGGACCGCGCACACAGAAAAAAAACAGCGTCATCGCCCACACAGATTTTAGGTTAGTTTGATTATTAACTGGATGTATGTTGGTTTTATGTATGAACAAACTCTGTATAGGCTATTCATTTAAGGGTTGGGAGATAATCCGGTAGAAATATATCAATCGTTTTGCACGTCAAGGTGTAGGCGATGCTTATCATTTAAACGCATTTTAAGCAGGTTTTTAAAACAAATGGTTTAAACTGTTAATAAACAATAAGCAGTGGGGCAGAATTCATTCTGGTAAATGAGCACATTAAGATGGTTTCAGCCTGATTTCGCACGGCGCGCACCTGCTCGTATTGTGACTGAATAAACTTTTCGCTCCTTGTTGTGCTTAAACATTCAAATACACAGTTACGTGTCAAAAATCCTCGTCTTTGCAAGTATCCTTGTAAACACAGTTACGAGAATAAGTTACAAACACAGTTGTGTCTTAAATGAACGTTAATATTTAAAGATAAAGCATGTTGTAGTGTTAGACTATATGAGATCCTATGATGAGATCTTAAAAGGATAGTTCACCCAAAAATGAAGATACTGTCATCATATACTTAAACTCAAATTGTTCTACACCTCTATGAATTTCTTTGTTCTCCTCAACATAAAAGAAGATACTTTGAAAATTGATCGCAACCAGTTTCTGGTCCCCATTGTCTCAAATACTGTATTTTTTTCATACTATGGAAGTCATGGGGGGCCCAGCAAGTACGAGTAGCTACTACACTTCTTAACCATCTGTCCGAACAGTGGTGGAGGTAACGAAACTACTCGCGTTACTGTAATTAAGTAGGCTAGTTTTTTCAGGTACTTTTTGGAGTATATTTTTAAAGCTGTACTTTTACTTGTACCAGAGACAAGTACAAATTAAGCAAAATAATCGACTTTGTTACTTTTAAATCCTAGTTTGTTGCTGAATACGCCCACAATTTGAATTGATATTCAAACCTTCACTTCAGTAGCCAATGAAGATATCCGAACGTAAATGGATCAATAAAAGCCCTGATATCTAAACCAGGAAAAGCCACCGCTGCAGCAGGTTTGAAGAGCTGATCAGACAGTGAGGGAGCTCAGCATAACTTATGGATGGAGGACTCAAAGTTTGGAGAAACAAACTACATGGTAGTGTTATCAT
This sequence comes from Onychostoma macrolepis, assembly GCF_012432095.1. Classification (NCBI taxonomy): domain Eukaryota; kingdom Metazoa; phylum Chordata; class Actinopteri; order Cypriniformes; family Cyprinidae; genus Onychostoma; species Onychostoma macrolepis. The sequence goes on along the minus strand of NC_081172.1, from coordinate 23,045,237 downwards.
AAATATCTATATTTTAGTGACCGTGTATACACACACACATATATGCATGAAAATTCTTATTTTTCAATTAAAGACTTATAGATTTAATATGGGCTGCTTTTGGTGCTTGACACCTTTTTATTGGTCATTTTGTGTTTCAAGAATAAGGTCCAAGGTTAAGAATTAGTACTTAAACATAAAATGTTTTTCTCTATTTAACAACATTACAATAGTGAAAGACGACTTCCCTTACTTGACCATGTGTCTCGCACGACGGGATGTTGGACTCATGAAAAATAATCACGTTGTTTGTATTCACCAAAATTGATTTACTGGAGTCAAAACACGGACGGAATTGGCGTTAGTGCGAGCGCCGCTTGCTGTGAGGCGGGAGTGACCAGCCAGCAGAGGATTGCCCAGCCTTCCTCGAACAGTTATGTTCACGATTTCTGATATATTTAACGTATACTGCGTGAGGGAGGGCTGTGACTGGATGATGACAGGTGTCATGTCGGTGATCATTCTCAAGTGTCGTGATCAGCACTGCTGTTGTTGTTTCAGTCAGTGGTTAGATCAGCGTAGCAGGCAAAAAATGGGACAAGGGAAGTCACGTACGGGACAAATCAATTAGGCTCAAAATACTGGATGTCCCGGCTAATACGGGACGGTTGGCAACCCTAATTACAGGTCAAAGCCATCTGATGTTCCATTTATCTAAAAATAAACAACATATGGCTCTTAAAACACTGCCTATGAAAATTCAGTGTTTTAAATAACTCAACTGAATTGAGGTCATTTGTTTTATAATTTTATTACTGACTGTGTACTAGTCCTTTTTTGTAAATTCAATTCAGTTTGAAATCAAATTTCAAATCATGCTTCCTTTTGCTGTAAGGTTTTGCAACAAAGTTACCCTATTTTAAAGACACAAATACACAGAATGAGCAAATGTTTAAGACTGAGATTTTTGTAATGGTAACTGATCAATGTATAGCCTAAAAAATCTGTTCATCATATAAAGCGAACGTGTCTTTTTAGAAGACTTGGATTAAACCACTCAAACCTTGAACTAATGAATGCCTTGAAAAAATGGATGGACAAAAAAAATTGAGATATTAAAATATCTATATGGAAGTATACAGTATGTGGTAGCTTTACCAATGGTATTGAAAATGATTCCTTGTGAAATCAAAAATGACCCTACTTTTTTAGTGCACTAAAACCCTAGTGGTATAGATGTTTGTTCATCACAACAGATTTGGGTACATTATGAGCAGAAACCTCAACATGCGGAATTGGATAGGATGGAAGATATTAAGCTTTTTGAGAAGGGATCTGTGTCTCTAGAGCATATAATGTTTTTCTGGAGCAGAGTCCGAAATTCTCAGAAGCATTTAAACAGTCCTGGGAGGAGGAATTGGGCACAGATACATCGGTGGAGACATGGAAATCCTGCATTGACAATATTCATAACAGTTTGATAAATGCACGTTTAGGACTGATACAATTTAAAGTTGTTCACAGACTCCATTTTTCCCAAAGTAGGTTGTCAAAATTTTCTCCAGATATATTATCTTTGTGTCCAAAGTGCAGAAGGGACACTTAGCCACCAGTTCCTCACGTCACAAACTCAATACTTTCTGGAATTGGCTGTTTGGTCATCTTTCTGAGGTATATAACAGAACTATTAAGCCGGATCCTATTATGGCATTGTTTGGTGTGGTGGCACCAGAAGCGGGGCTGGACAAATATGAAATACAAGCTGTTGCCCTCAGCATGTTACTTGCAAAACGTCTGATTTTACAACATTGGAAGTCTGAGGCAGTATCAACATTTGATATGTGGATTATAGAGTTGGGAAAGATTTTGCATTTGGAAAGGATTCGTTTTATTAAGGAAAGGAAAGAGCATGTTTTTTTGTTTTGTTTTTAGCATGTGGGAGCCAGTTATCAATTTGATGCGCAAATCTCCAAATTGTGCTGGTGCATCACAGTTGCTATAATGTTTTTATCTCTCTTGTCATCATTGTTTGTTTTTTTGTTGTTGTTGCATTTTGTTTGTTTGTTTATTGTCCCTCTTATATCAGCAGGTAACCACCAAATGTAAGAAATGGTTGTATTATGTAAAAATTTATAAAAGCAGGGAAAAAATAAATGTGTATACCAAATATGAAACAGTAGGCATATCTTTTTCTCCTGAAAATTAACAGGAGAAAAAAATTGCAAACTAAAAGCAACTTAAGATGTTAAAGAAATCTCTTTTGTGAAGAAAAAAAAAAAAACAGATTTGGAGAAATGTAGCATTACATCACTTGCTCACCAATGGATCCTCTACAATAAATGGGTGCTGCCAGAAAGAGCTGATAAACAGCTGATTAAAAAATTAAAAAATAAATATATAGGTTAAAAAAAAGACTTTTTACAATAATTTTTCACAATAATCCACAAGCAATGAACATGACACCAATCCATGTTGCCATCAAATATTGCTTTCTCCATTGGAAAAGTTGTCTCATATGAATTAAGATAGATATGCACTCCAAAACCATTCTAAACTGGGATTTTGACATCCTGGATGGCCTGATGAGGAGCACATTTTCAGCAAATTTTCATTTTTGGGTGAATTATTCCTTTAAAACTCATTATCAACTATGCACTAATTTAGAAAAATGAAAAATCACATTGGCAAACATATTTGCATTTGCAATAGTTACATTTACATCCCTTTTTTGAACATATTTGAGGTGTTTATACACTTCGATTGGAATCCTCTTTGGTATATTAGTTTTCTCAAATTGACTATCTAAAATTCAACTGATTGGGCATGTAGGCTCTTTAGTGTATTAGTAATTGATAAATGAAAATATCTTAATGTAGAAAAGCTGCCAATAAATGTGCTAATGACAATGTTCATTTTGAACTTTTTTTAATTGGAGTTTAAAAAAATCGTTTAGTTTCAGACCCACTTTCCAGATCAGTAGGATACAGCTCACAGCCTGCAATTAAACATTATTAAATAAACTTAAGTTTCATCTTCAACTTGCTCTACTACCTTATTTACTGCAAGGGTCATAATAAAAAAATCCTCACAGAAGAGCATTCCAGATTTAAAGTGTCCAAGCACTCTAACACCAGAAACTAGTTCATGTCTGGAGTAGTTTTGTTCTCCAAGGGGGCGATGTTTGATTCTAGGGATGCTCTTTTGGTTGTTCTTTTAAACGCCGTCTCATTTCTTCTGCATGGGCCTTGCTGCGCTCCCTCTTTGCCTGATACTGTGTGGACAAATAGAGAGCCAAATGATTTAGCCCAAGACAGCTAGACAAGTCAGAGGTTTACTTAGAGACTGATTTTACAAATATTTTTATTTAGTGCCTCAGGTAAAATGATTTATAGACTGAAAACAAGCATTTGAGTTGATAATAAATGTGTGTATTCATATGGAAGATGCTTTGGCCTAGTTTCCATCTGGTATTAAAACTCATCATGTGAATTGATAAGCCAAGACACAGCATAAATGAGTACACCCCTCTAAAACTTAACAAATTCAGCAATTACTCTTTACTTAGATGACATGTTAGGGATCTTTGGAGATATAATGTTCCATCAAGCCTGCTTGATCAATTACCAAAGAAGAATGTCAAAATTATTCAGCAAAATAAGATTTTCTTATCAAAGTGATAAAATGTTATGTTGCAAAAATGAGTACACCCTCCTGAAAGTTACTAAAAAAAAAAAAAAAAGTGTATAGGTTTAAGGTTATTTTTGATCAACAGGTAAGTATATTGAACCAAAACTTTTAAAAACAAGTAATTTCTTGACAATTAAAAGTGTTATATAGCCCATCGAATCATACTCAGACTTAATGTTGGCAGCAGTGGAACCACTTGGGATTGAACTGCCAGGTGACTTATTTTTTAGCATAAAAGAGGACAATGGTATAAGAGGAATACCAAATTATCGTTTTAAGTGTGAAAATATTGCAGTAGCACCGACATTCAAAAACAATGGACTTGTGATATGGCTCCTGAAATAATCAGGTCTTCTCTTTAAGTTTTCATTTTAGTGCTGAGTGAATTTTTGCTAGAAAAAGAGCAGGATAAATAACATGCAAGTGTCTCAGAGCCGGCAAAAGCTATGAAAAGAGTGACACTTTATCTCACAGAATATGACGCAGCCTGCAGAAGTGACATGCATGGTTGTTGTCACTAGAATTACCTATACTGTAGCCAAAGCAAAATAAACTCATATAACCTCTTCCAAGGCCCATATTTACAAAATAGAGACTTCTGGGAATCCATACTCTGGTCTCAAGAGACCAAGTCAATCATTTCTGATCCAAAAGCATCCAAAATGTTCTGGTGTAGCTAGCGGAGGTGTACAGTGAGAACTGCTTGGTACCCACAGTGACGTTCAGTGGTAGTAAAGCTCTTATATAAGGATGAATGAGTGCTGAGTTGTGCTTCATCAACGCTGTCATGAATTCACACACTACTGTGTGATGGAATACAAAAACTTGAACCAGAAGATGCCACCCTCTCCTCATTCCCTACATTGTTTGGCATTTTTTCAGCATGACAATGAAGATATTCATTCTCCCAAGGTGAAAATCCTTCAGTGGACATGTATTTCACTCAATCTTAACGCTCTTGAGCAGCTGTGGAGGATTCTGTAGAGACGAGCTGAGCAAAACTCCCCATCAGTCCTCCAGGAGTTAAACAGGACAGATGTGAAAATTTGTCATGAACTTGTACACTCAGTGCCAAGTTCAGAGCAGTATACTTAAAGTTCTGGAGGACACACCAAGTACTAGAATATTATACATTAGCTGAATTAAATCTAGGGTGTACTCATTTCTGCAATCCTTCATTTAAACAAAATTGGCTAATTTACTTATCTTACAGAAAATATTGGAATATATTTTGTTGTTTTTATTAAGTATATGTTTAATACACTTGAATTTTGCCATATTTCCATGAATTATATTAGTGATCTTTAAGAAAATACATCTTTATATTTATTCAGAGGGGGTGTACTCATTTATGCTGTGCACTGTATTATTCACCTATTATCCCACTCATCATGGGTGAAAGGTGACAAATATGCCCCACCCCACACTCCAATGTTATGAAAATAGCATGAAATTACCTTTGAGTAACCAGTAGATGGCAGCAGAGGATCACTCATTAGCTCGGTTGCCATTTCTAAGTCTTGCTTTTGGATTTATTACAAAATAACTGTATGAAGTATACTAAGTGCAGGAAGTCACAAAGTCTCATGTCCTCACCTCTTTCTTGAGACAGCCCCGCATTGCACGGTCCATATCATTACATGTGCCAAAGAACTTGAGGACATTATGCTATAGACAGAGCCAGACAATAATTACTTACATTCCTGTTTTCAAACCAAACATAAGATAAACATTTTTCACTGTCTCTTATTTGTGCACAGGTTTTATAACAGATTATCAGAAATAAATTATACAACCAGAATAAAATGTACAATCCAAAAAGTAACATGATGCACCCGATACAGATTTAAAGTAATAGTTTACTCAGAAAATATGTCATCATTTACTTATCGTCTTGTCTTACCTGTATGACTTTCTTCCAAAGAACACAAAGTTATTAAAGCATAGAAATTCTTCAGATGTCTTCCTTTTTTGGTCCACAGAACAAAATCATGAAGGTATGAAATTAAATTAAGCTAAATATATGAGGTAAATGATGACACATTTCATTTCTTGGTTTGCTTCATTCACAAAATTTAATTTTCATGTGAAAGTTAATTTTTGCATTACTGCATTGGGTCCCACTTTATATTAGGTGGCCTTAACTACTGTGTACTTACATTTAAATTAATCATTTGGTACAATGCACTTATTGTGTACATACATGTTTTTACATTGTACTTATATTTTTAAAAATACCTATATGTAATTACATCTGTAATTACATTTATAATTGCACTGTTGACCCATCCCTTACACCTTAACCCACCCTTAAACCTACCCACACCACCAAATCTGTCTCTAACCTTACCCGTACCCCAAATCAATAACAGCAAAAGTGTTTTGCAATACAATATGACCACAGTAAGAACATTGTACTTATTTTTTGATGCAAGCACATAGTAGTTAAGGCCACCTAATATAAAGTGTAACCCTGCATTGTTTGTGGATTGTACAATTAAGGAGGTGACATGTTAACTCTGAAAAGCATGTTTGCACGAGTATGTTTCCATACCTCCTTGTGGCACTGTTTGAGAAGTGTTATAAGTTGATTGCACTCGTCAGTATGTAGATGGGGCGACAGATCAGGATGCATCCTGAGTTAAGGCTGTATGTCTTGCAAGTTGTGACAGCACTTGCCCTGCTGGTGACTATCATTCTTAAAGTAAGATCAACGTACAGGGAGGGGAAAAAAGTAAGTGCCAAAAAATTTCACAATACTGTACTTTCCAGGCAAGTCATTCTCTGATTTGGATAAGTTGTCTTAATTCTTCTATGGATTTATTCCGTCTCAATTGCCTTTGTTCATTCATGTAATCCCTGATTCTATGATGGTATAATCATCTTCAAACAAAATGTTTTTGTGAATCATCTAATGTCCTTAAGACTGTTTCACAGTACTATACAAACAGTTTAAAGAAAAGTTGACCAAAATGAAAAAAATCTATCATTGTTTACTCACCCTCATGTCATTCAAAATCCATAAGACTTCAATTCATCTTTGGAACACAATTTGAAAGATTTTTTTCATATTCTCTTGTAATTTTTGTCCATCCATTGAAAGTCCATGCAACCAAAACATTCACTCTTCAAAAATATACATTGTAAAAGTAATCCATATGAATCAAACGTCTTCTGAAGAGATGCAACCTCACTGCTTCTTGCACCTCAAGCACAGTTGAGCTTCCGTGTTTACCATATTTGATGAGCTTTATGCATGTGTGTAGATCAATGTTCAATTAAAAATAAAAGCCTAAATTAAATCTGTTCCTCGTATAAAGTCAGCTTAGTTCACATGAATCATTTTTACAATTTTTCTTTTCTTATATATATATATATATATATATAAATTTTGATGCTTAAAGGTTTTGGTTGCATGGACTCTTAATAGATGGACATAAATAATTAGACAAAAATTAAAAATATCCTCATTTGTGTTCTGAAAATGAAGTCTTATCAGTTTGAAACAACATAAATGAGAGTATATGATAACAGAATTTTTACTTTTGGGTGAACTATTCCATTAATTTAAATTCAATCAAACATATTTGAAAACAGAAAATGTCAATTGTGCATTATTCATTAATGAAACTGACACACTTCTGTAAAACTGGCTCAGTTATCTGCCGATGCTGACAAAAAAGATTAGGTTGATTATCAGGCCAATGATATTAGTTTATCACTGCAGAAAACAAATTATGAAATTTGACATGACATTAAGGATACTACTGCCTCCCCATCCCATCCCATCACTCATTCTAAAATCCTCTGAAATCTGGGACACTTACCTGCAACAGAAGAAAACATTTATTAATATTAATCCATTCAATATTAAATAAGACATGAAAGTGGCATTCACAGAACTGTTGGTTACTATGACTTTACAATTCTCTTTATGACAAAAGACAGCAAAGTCACTTTTCACTCAAAATGTTATGTTGGACACAGAAGCTCTGACACTTGAGTCCAAAAAGAAAAAGAAAAAAAGCAAAGCCAAGCATCAGAGCTTCAACTCTATTTTTAAATGTATATACTCTTGAGAACTTTTCACACCGTGGTGGACAAAAACACATTAATTAGAGACCATTTAATTCATAGATTTATAGTCAGAAATGTCAGGAAAACACCAGAGCCTTTATGTAAATAGAGTGCTGCTTTCATTCTCATCAATGACATCACAAATATGCAAAAACTGTACAATATGAAAAGTCTGTTTATGCGTATGAATACCATGCAAACTAGCCAAGAAGTGCTTTTGTGTTCCAGCAACTAGTTCCCCACCTGAAATAGTATTTAGTCCTAGTGGCAACACAGTGTAATATCACGGAGCATCTCTTAAAACAGAAACTGTTGATTGACTTGTGTACTTGCTTATGAAAATATATGAAACACTTGCATAATTTTTCCCCAGTTGCACAGTGAAAAATAATTTCAATTTATGTTTATTTTAGTGCCAATATGTTCAAACAGGTGAATTACTTCGAGAATAATGTTTATCTATCAATCTATCTGATCATATGACAAAGAAGAGAAGAGATGTGATGTGAAACAAGCTACTGTAATGGGACCGTGAATGGGACACAACAGTTTGTTACGTGCTATTAATCATTTTGTCCAGCAGATGGCAACAGATACCACAAACCCTTTACAAATGATCCAAAATTATTTGCAAAGGGTTTTAAGCACTAATCCAAATTTCAGTTTTCCCACATCGGTACATTAGCAAAATCAACACGTTTTAAATTAAAAGATTCATTATTAAAATTCATTAATTTCATTTTGAATGGTGTATTTTGCATGTAGAGTTATCATCTAAACTAATTATCCCAGTTATGCTAAAATGCTTTATTAATATACTTTTAAAAGTACAAATCTGAATGGCATATTGTGATTGATATTTTAAAATGTAAAGCATCACAGCATAAGGCTGCAACATCACAAATAGTGGAAATGAATATGAACACCTCGTGAATTCTATTTTCAAAACGAACTTGTAACAGTACTGAGAACTTTGTTAGTACTAATGACTGGGTACACACTTTATACCTTTATCCATAGTTATTCTTCAGTGGTGTTAGCCGTACAAATGTATCTTTTGTGTAAGGTATGCTTGTTTATTATTATTTATTTATTTATTTTAACTGTTTTGCCACGACTATTACGTTAGCAGAAGCAGTCAATTGCACACTGAAGTTATGAAAGATTATCAGCTCACCAATGGTTTTATAGACGTTTCATCTGAGAACAGAGGCTGAATTGACAGCTCTGCAAATCAATTACTCCAATCCAGCTGTCTGTTGCTCGTGAAGGGCAGCGCAGTTCACGTGTTTACAGAGTGACATTCACGTGTTTACAGTGAATCAGAAAAGTATTTCGCTCAGCTCCTCATCTATATTTGATAGTCTGACAGAGATGTCGGTTATTAACTTTGTAATGCAATAACCCGTTTCAAAGCCACTCTATCCAACTAATCATTACATAAGTGGTGCCTTCCTATGATGCATTGCATTCCCTTTTTCTTCTTCTTCTTGTTTATTCGCGAATCGTTCTTTTGGAACACTATCGCCACCTACTGCACTGTTGATTATAGCGTTCCCTACTCTGGAAATGGTATTTTTGATTTACAAAAAACAGTCGATGAAACTAATTAACCACTTGGTTCTAACATCCTTGTAGACCAGTCAAATTAATAGTAAATAAGACTTGCGGACGGAAAAAATCCACGACCTCTTACTGCTGCCCAGTTGTAATGGGATAGATTTATTAATTTAAATAATCCAAATTTATATATTTTGTTTTTAAGAAAAACAATCCTTGTATGATGTAACTGTACAATATAATTATACTAATAAAATATAATATTACAAAATAATTACCATTATTACAAAAAAAATTAATAATTTCTAATATTAATCAAAACTGGGATTGAGAGCATTCGTGGTCATTCAATCCGAACGATATGAACTATGTATACTATGTTATGTTTCTTTCACTTCATAATGACAAGCAACATAATGTACATTATTTTGTTGTGTCGCAGAGAATGATGGGTAATGTAGTTTGAACGCACAAACCAGATTAAATAAGTAGTGTTTTCTGACAAGCTTCATCGCTGTTCTTTCTGAACAGAACACTAAATGTGAACAGATTAAATTGTGTCATCAACATTCCCAATTACATTCGCTTTCAATTCGTGAGGACTTGAATGCACTATAATAATTCTACTGCGTATGAAAGACTTTTATGTCATTGCCCGCCCGCTTTAGACCGGAACTTCCGGTTCAGATCTCTGTTTGATTTCTGGCGGTTTGTTTTGAACGTCTAAAACGCGAAAGATATGATGACCGTTTCTATTCATTCTTAACGTAGAATCCTTTCGTCCGTACGATGGACGCACAAGCCACATCTGTTCTAAACCGGATAATCCGGAGAATACCGAACAAAAATATTGAAAATCTTTTGAAGAAATGGAACTGTTTATCAGCAGAACAGTTGCGGGCCCTGGATTACACACGACCCAAATGGATGATAGTGGAACATGTCATCAGTTTCTGTGAGGTGAGGTAACTTACATCCATTTAAATGATGATATATATTTTTTTCAAGTGTTAACGTCTCTCCACCTGTAGCTGGTGTGTGGTGAGCGCACTGGCGCCGTTGTCCTGTGGCTGCCGTCGCATCATCCAAGTGGATGCTGCACACTGGTGCTGGTTGAGGAGAGGACAAAAAAAAGGGGGTCAGAAATAGGATTGTTATCCAGGATGTGGTAATAGTAAATTGTCATCCAGCAGACTTCTATATTATTTGCATAGCGGTGTTTTGAAACATGTCATGAAGTTCTTATAAAAATAAAAAAGGTTATGAAGCAACAGGACACTTTGGAGTTGTTATTATTATTATTCAATTAGTTCTGGGACTCCTATCAGAACAGGCAGCGAGTTTTACCATTAACTAAAATGATTGTTTAAAATTTCTCTCCCTTTTTCTCTTCCTGTCCCTATTGTAGGAGAACAGACTTAACCTGAAGCACATCACTAATTTGGAAATGATCTGTGAGTGAAATTGACTTTTTTTAAACAAACATTTATTGTAATTTAAAAGTAAATATCTGAATTATCCCACTGATCTTGACATTTTTTTTCTCCCATTAGATCATATAGAAAATCCTGATCAAGGCACCTGGTATGCATGCCAGCTTGCTGAGGCACAGGGTAAGTGTGTTTTATTTACGCATTTCATTACTAAATTGATTTGAAGGGAATGTACAATGAGCGTAATTTGGTACATGTTAAGTGTATGGTTCTTTTGACTTGTTTAGAGAAATGAATCCTTGTCTAAAGCGGTTCCTTTTCGTTTTCTCCACAGATGATGCAGTTTGTGTAGAGTTGACACAGTTTAAAGAGCACTTTAAGGCACACTTGCATGGGGTCATTCGGCATGTAATAAAACAACTTTGTTCGGCATTTAAGCTTTCAAATCCAACTAAACTTTTCAGTTTAAGAATTCAAAGTAATGTCACTTAGTAGTCTATTAATTAAAATCTTTTGATTTTGCTTTTGAAGATTTCCATTAAGATGAAGAAACATGAGGATGAGGCTGTATGGATTCGGATTGCATGGGGAGACAACTTCAGCAAACCCAACCACCTTAAGCCAACTTATGTTGTGCACCACCTGCACACTTCCTATGTGTTTATATCCAACCTCGTGGCCAAACACAAGATATTTCTTTGTCAGGTGACATTTGATATGTATATCCTTTTGGCTTTCCTTAGCCATCTTTTTTGGTGTGATATATTTTTGTTTGTTCGACTTTGCTTTAATTTGTAGTGTATAACCAGATGTCGAGGCAACTTGATGCTCAATAGTGCTCAATGGAAAAAAATAAAAATTCTCACCACAAAAAAGTAAAATCTAATTTTTGTGTTTGTTTTGTTCACTCACATTTATAGGCATTAGTAATAGCCACTAAACATGGCTCTATAAAGGACGGCCACCTGAGCACCAAGAGTCTCACTGCAATGAGGGACTTACTTCTGAGACGTTATCAGCAGGTAACCTATCAGGACTCTCCAAGTGGCAGCTTGTAGGCCAAATCCAAACGTGTGCTTAACTTTATAAATAAAATTTACTAAAATATTCAGCCTAATTAACTGCATGTGTTTGTTTGCATGTTTGCATTTTCATAGAAAAGTTTATCAAAATATACTTGTTAGTTATTAGATGTAAACAAAAAAATAATAATTCAAGCATATTTTTACACTATAGAATACACCACAAAGGACAAATGTGGCATTTCTTTAGCAACAGAAGTTTGATATTTCAGATATAAGATGATTTTTCTTCTCATGTGTAGAGGTAGTGATGCTTGCTTGTTGTTATTATAGCAATAACAACCAAGAGAGTGATTGCTTCAGTTTCAAAGTTGAGGATTTTAGTGTGCAACTAGGATAAATACTACCTGAATTTGTAAATTATATTTTTCCAGCAGTATTCTTCCATAACCTTTAGCATTTTCTTTTTCATGATTTTTGCACTTACACACAAATGCCATGACAGTCAGCAGCAGGAGCCATGTTCACTATTTCGAAACACCTGAGGTGTGTTCTGATTGACAGGGTCCCTATGCAGTGTTCACTGCTCCCTACTCCCTAAGCATGGGATATCCGTTGAAATGAACTTCACTGACAATAATCGCTCATTCGGAATGCCCTGAAACGTCATCAAGTAAGGCAATGACGGGGTCACACAGATTATGATATAACATAAATATTGTAATTTATTTTACTTTCAAATTTAAATTACTTATAAAATACATATACAATTATGTATCTAATAAATATAGTCAAAATGTATGTGTTTAGACTGTTAACAGATTGTAGTGGTGTCATCTCATACTTTCTTTCCCACACACAGCCTCAGAATATTACTTGAGGTAAATAAAAAATGACAGAGCCTCAGCTCTTTCTCGCCGGTTTTACTTAGTTTCACCTATTCATATAATACAAATGTAACATTCGTCACCATAACCATTCAGGAATACTTTAATTTGTATAATAATAACATTTATTGCAACCCCTCCATTGCAGAGCCTTTAAAAAAAACTCTTTCGATAGCTCTGCTCCATCATAAGTTCTACTGGTGCCGCGGTGCGCATTGACAGATTTTTCTTCTCCACTTTCTGTTAAGTGATGAATCGATGTTCCCTTGTTCCCCTATGCCATTCGCAGTGCCCTTTGAGCGAAACATGTTCGCTCCCTTAGGATTGGAGTCTTACTTAAGATGGCGGAATACCCTGTGAAGCTCACTTTACGGTCAAATGGAACGCACCTCTGCTTTTTCACTGCCTCACTTTTAGTTCACCGAAGACGACATAATTTCCATTTATGTTGTTCTTCCTACTAGAATGTGGACATACCCTGACCACTTCCTAATGTTGTCTAGTTCCAAAGATATCAATGTCAAGAATGCATTGAAGGCAGATATTGGAGAATGAAAATATTGTTAAAATTTGAATTTTCTAATGAATTGTTGTTTGTGATTTTTTTTCAAAGTGACACAGTAAACGCTTGCAAATTTTATTTACATAAATACTAAACTTATTTTATGTATTTTTGTTTGTATTTTAATTATAAATTTTTTCTATTATTATGTTTTACTGATAGGCTTTTCCAAATGAACAGTCAAGGATCCTACAGGACAGAAACACCCTTTCATCCCGTATGTACATGTTTTTGTTTTATTCTTATGTATCTTACATGATAATCAAAGCTGTTGATGTGAGGTGATAAATGTGGATAATCTCTCTCCAAAAAGAAATGAAATGCTACAGAAAACGTATCAATTCACAATTAGAGCTTTAGGATCATGAACCAAGGCATAAAGCACACTAGATATAAGTTTATAACTAAATGGAGTAGTCCTGTCAGATATCAGATTTAAATACTATTCTAAATTGGCAATAAAATTTGTTCAAAGCAGATTGCCCACATTACACTTTATGGAACTTCCAAAAAAAAAAAAAAAAGTGTTCTTTGTGTTTAGTTAGCAGACATTCTTATTTAAATTCATCACTGTGCTATGCTTTGCTGTTGTGAAAGCAGTGAGTGAATAGATGTAATGTATCCTTAAGTTATATCCTGTGATATAACTTAACTATAATTAATCTATGTAGTTTTGTTGGTCTTTCCTTGTCTTTTTTATAGATCCCTGTATTGGAAAGGAACACAGTGACCATGAAGAGATGAGACATCAGATGTCCTGTGAGGCATTTGGACACGGCCCTTCACCAAAGCTAGAAACAGCAGTGTATAGAGTGAGTGTGTAAACCGCTGATCTCACATAACCGCCTTTAGATTGAATATCAGTAGTTTATTTGTTATATAAAATTACATGTTTCATTTCAACTAACCACAACAAACGAGCCTAAACAAGCCTCTTGAAATTCGTAAATGGGCTTTACTACACGAATCCTCTGTTTTCTCCTAGCTTGAGACAAGGTACAGGGGAAATGGCAACCACACCCTCAGTGACAGAGAGGAGTTCTTCAGAGGGGTGGTCAGGTTCTCAAGCAGCAGTCTGCTAGATTCCTTGCGCCACTGTGTTGCTTCAGGTGAGAGGTGACGGGTACCTTTCACTTGACAGAGGTCAAAATTGTCTGAAATTGTCCTCAGGGCTTTGTTTTTTGCTTCACTGCAGTTAATAAAGTATTTCTTTTTCTTTTGGCAGGCATGGCTGAAGGTCCAGTTACTCCACTATTGTCAGCCATCACTCAGAGAGGAAGGAATTATTTCGTGATCACAGACAAAGGTCCTGGTGTCTCCAGCCAGGCATCAGCACAGAGAGCCTGATCACAACAGACATTTTAGAGAAAGATCAGTTCAGTCGGGATGTGCATACATAAGAATATATATTTTGCATCCTGCAAACAAAAAAACATTAGAGTAGTCATGTGTATAGTCTATCATTGTCATAAGAGAACTTGTCTGAGACAGCTGCAGTGATCACTGATCCAGCAAGGAGAGACTAAATGTTTTTACAGTTAACCTTCGTAATATAGCATGTATTATTTTTAGTATCATTTGAGCATGGTTTAAATAAAGGTTTTGATAGATAAATGTTTTCCACCAAATTTTTTGTATATGTCTAAACAACTTGGACAAACTTATTTTGTAACCATGAATCCTTATTTTGCAATACCACATTTTTGGCTAAGATAAAACTGGTAACTTGGTATCAAAGAAAAGCAAATCTGAAAGCCTCTGACATTGTCTGAAGATTTGCTTTGTTCTATAAAAGAGTACATGTTGAAAATACACTAAACCTGTATATCAACAGAATTTTCTGGGGCCTTTTATGAGCCAGCACCAAATAATGGTGTGAACTACTTTAAGCGGGACTAGAAACGCTACTTAAAAATTAAGATTTTCATAATTAAATGTAAATTAATATATTAATACATATGTGAAAACATAATGTCTGTTTTGAGGGCAAGTACCACAGAGAAAAGATGCATGTCAAGTTTGATTTCTTTTCAGTTTTGTTAGATTGAATCTCCGTGCCAAGAATATTGGACTCAGTCTCTTTACCAAATCCTGTCAGAAGATGAGTTTTGTCTGGGATCCGAAACCATTCAGCAGAGATTTGTCTGAAACCAAAATCAGTTAACAGCAAGTCTTACCTGATATCCAAAATCAGTAATGCTGTCTATTTAGTCTAAAACTATTAACTGAGAGGCTGACAGATAGAGGGAAGAAAAGAGAAAGCTACTTTGACACAATCTGTATTGTGTGAAGCACTACATAAATAAAAGGTTTTTTAGTTGCTAGTTGCATAGGCCTATGCTTTAACACTCAGACCAGCACACAAATACAAACAGCTCCAATACAATAGCTCCACAAAAAAAACACCATTCAGTAAAAAGTGACTTTTTAATATGACTGAAAATATTTAATGTGATCACAAATTTAAAAAAAAATAAACATTGTAAGTTACACTTTTATTTCCACATGTAAGCAGCAAATAAAACATAGGTACAGAAAGCAAGAAAAGAACATTTGAATTATCAAAGAACTTTATGATTGACTTTAGTCTAGCCAGAGTTTAAGCACTCTCAAGAACTCCCATTATAATCAGTGTTTTTTTTTTGCAAACATAACACTCTCAGGGCAGTCAAGCATGTCCTCTCTGTCTACAAAACCACACTGTTGTAGCACATGCAGAATGAGACTTGGCATTGGCTTGATCTAATAACCATGAGCGTTCCGTTAAAGATGTCATCTTGATGGCAGAATATGTCTCTGCACAATCCCGATTTCTGTCATATCAATAGGACCTTCACACATATGCCAGTCATCTATGATGTTTGCTCTGCTGCACCTCCATACCATGACAGACATTTGCTTTTGCATCTGTCGCTTAAGAAAGCGCTGGTCCATTTGGTCTTTGGAACTGGGAGCTCGACATCAATTTTTCCCAGAAACAAGTTTAAATGTGGACTCATCTGGCCACAGCACACATTTCCCCAGTCTTTTTGACTATCTGAAATGAGCTCAGACCCAGAGAACCCGGCGGCATCACTGCGTAGAATTTACATATATAGACGTATACATTTATTGATGCAGCAGCAGATTTCTCTGGATTCTTTTGTCAATTAAATAAAAGTTAAAGAAATTTAACAAATCTCAGATTTTGATTTAATTGCATTTTACAAAATGTCTCAACTTTTACTGATTTGGGGTTGTATAACAGCTGCAATAAATTAATTTTATGTCCTCCAGAAAATTAATAAATGTAACTTTGACATCGTCTCTTTTGCCTCTTTTCTCTTCCAGCAACATCATTTTAGTGAAAATTAAAATTTCATAATTTGTAGTTTTATAACCTAGATGTCTTCTTTCGTCTTCTCTTTTTACACTACCCATCTTCCCAACTCCTTTTACAAAGAGCTTATGTCGTTCAGCGCCTCTAAGAATATGATCACCAAGCCGTTTTGTCCACAGAATGGCCATCTATAGGCATGTGCTCCTGCCAAGATAGTCACATATACTGCACAGAAAACTACAAGATATTCCACGTGAGTCTGACAAGTTCCTCTGAGCGGCCAGACATGTGAATACCACAACCCAGGTTGTGAAACCAAGCCTTTGCTTGTAAGAGGACATTGGCCAAAGGGGAGCATATTCCACCATCTCACTAAAACAGGTCAATGTCTACTTTGCTGAAAGTGTCTCAAGTCCTTAACTCTGTTTAAGAGTGCAGCCTCTATTACCACAATATCACAACTTGGTGTGAGGTTTGTGTCGCAAACAAGATGCATTTCCAGTATGAACTGAGATAGGAGTTGGAGAATGGAGCACATGTGTTTGACCTTGAGGTGCATCCCCATTATTACTAAGTCAAGCTTAGTTCCCAAAAATGTATACAACGACTTGGAGCCAGACAGCTTTTCCCTGTGTTCGCTCAGTACATTCTCAAACTGTGTTACTAATAGACAACCATCAAGTTCAATAAACAGACTCTGCTCATTTCAGTGGGGGGAGAGTACTGCTTTTATGTGTTTGTGAATGTGCTCAGGGCTGATGATTGAAGAAAACTTCAAACTAATAGGCCATCCCTCTGAATCAGACCTCATGAAAGTAGGCTATACAACATTTCACAAACCTGTGTGGAAAATAATTACTTCTGAGAGATCGTTCTGTGCTGGTGCTCTGACAATGGCAGTTTCTATTAAACACAGGGTGGGGTCATGGAGCCTTTGCTTGATAACATTTGCTTGAATGTTTTGCTAGAAAATGGAAATGGGAACAGATGTATCTCACTGAGCATTGCACTGGTGGCATGCAACAGACAAGTAGAGTTTATTTAGCATGGAGGATTGTAGTCCTGAAGGAGAAAGATTCGAGAGAGGATAACACCCGCAATGCTGTGCGAACATAAAATGAAAGGGAACTGAGAAATGGGTTTCGCAGGTCCTTTTTTTAACCATGTTCATCCATGGAAATCATCGAAATATAGTAGATTTTGTGTCAATAATGAAACAAATGTTTTCTAACTTGTGTGTGGGTGATCACATTATGGTCTGTTCACTTTTGTTGCAGATTCTACTTTGAAACATTTACAACCTTTCAGAATTTTTTGTTTTTGAATGGGAGAAAGTGCAACGCGCAATATGGATAGTTGGCGATATGACCAAAATCATATATGTAAGGGATAATGCATAGCTAGCTGTGCATTGAATTGCCAAGAACCTCAGCAGAGTGCATTAAAATTGTTTAATGTACAGCTAGCTGTGCATTATCCCACTAATACTATGGTAATTTGGCAGCATTGGCAAGTTAAAGCTGTTAATGATGTTTCCAGTGCGATATTTGACCATAAGGGTAAAAATGGTGGTTATTTTCGTCAGCTATGGCTCATTAGCTGTAGCACTTTGCCCGCTTCAATTCAGACACAGAGATGAAGTACGGCCCCAGATAGCACACATATGTCAGCAAGATGTCTGGTAACGATCACTTCATCTGGAAAGCGTCTGCTGTGTACAAACATCTTATAGACATCTTTAAGATGTAAGTTTTACATACATTCTAAATCATAAACAACTTAAAGACATTTTCTAAACGTTTATTTGACATCTGATAGGAAACAACCTATAGACGTATTACAGATGAGCAAACACTCTAAAAAAAGACGAGAAAAAGACGTCTCTGTGATGTACATGTGGTATCAGGGGTAAGATCACATTTATTTGAATTATGGATAGAGAGAAAGAGAGAGCGAGAGAGAGAGAGAGAGATGACAGTTGTGTGTGTGCGTGAATTGCATCTGTGCGTCTCTCTCTACAAACAATGAAGTTGTGAGTTTTGTTACTTAAACAGTTACTTGTTGCTGAGGATGCAGCAATCCAGAGTCTAAGCTATTTTATTAATAAAAGTCACGGGGCAGTGTTGACAACAATTTCTGTACTCCTGTACTCCTGAATGTTTCTGTGTGTCTCATTCTCTCTCTCGGGCTATGACAAATATTTTTTAACTCTATTTTAAAAGTCATTAAAACCCTGTATCACAATGTCATTAGCTCAGTTTAATTAGCTTTTGGGACAACAAAACTACATTTAATATTATTAGCCAACAGTGTTGGGCTAGTTACTCAAAGAATGTAATATATTACTCATTACTAGTTACTCCTTTCAAAAGTAATATTGTTACTTTACTTATTACTTTCTGGCAACAGTAATTAGTTACACTACTAGTTACATTACTTTTTCTTCACGCCCCACAGAAGTTGTAACTGTGTATCTTCCAGATAAAATTCTTCTAGAATATTACTAACAACATATTTCTGCCTCATCATTTGACCAAAATCCACATTGGATCGCAGTCAGAAGTTATTACAAACACTCAATAGTGATTGATAGTGACATTCAAGTAGAAGTGTTGTATTCGTCTCATTAATTGTCATGTGTAGCTTGAAGTAATTTTTCCGTTACCCACATGCAATTAAATTTCGTTATGTATTTTATCAATTAATTATTAATATAATGTACCACATGCTGATCAGAGGGATGTAATGCCAGAGTAAAGTAAAGCCATTATAAAGACATTCCGAATGTACTGTTATATTGCTTTTTATATTACAGCAAACAAACAGACTAAACAAACGACAACATCCAGATGTTCAGTAACATTAAGATTTAGTGTGTGTATTTCAAAGATGTGGCTGTAAGCCATGCTCTCATTTATTATTCTCTAGGTGATCTCAGGTTAAATCTGACAAAACAACAGCAAAGTCCTGTTGTCACCGAGAGGACACACAGCAGAAGAAAAGAGTCATGCAGGACACACTGATCACGTTTGCCCAGTTTAATATATTTTAGAGAGGCGATGCGAATGCAAGGGACATTTAAAAGAACTGACACTGTCAATAGATGCAATGTTTCTAGGTCAGTTGCTTAAATATTTTGTATGACTTTAAGTTACCATCCAGGTAAATTAACTATGTAAATGTAAATTCTATTAGCTTGCCACAGCCATATCACCCTGCAGCCCAAGACTGGTTGCCCACTGAAGCTAAGCAGGGTTGAGCCTGGTCAGTACCTGGATGGGAGACCTCCTGGGAAAACTAGGTTGCTGTTGGAAGAGGTGTTAGTGAGACCAGCAGGGGGTGCTCACCCTGCAGTCTGTGTGGGTCCTAATGCCCCAGTATAGTGACGGGGACACTATACTGGCAAAAAGCACCGTCTTTCGGATGAGACGCTAAACCGAGATCCTGACTCTCTGTGGTCATTAAAAATCCAATGGCACTTCTCGTAAAGAGGAGGGGTGTAAGCCCGGTGTCCATGCCACGCTGAATTGAGGCAATAATTAAAGCAAAAGGAGCTCCTACCAAGTATTGAGTATATATACAATAAATGAACATACTTTCCAGAAGGCCAACAATTCACTAAAAATGTTTTTTTTTTTTATTATGAAGTATTCTAATTTGTTGAGATAGTGAATTGGTGGGTTTTTGTTAAATGTGAGCCAAAATCATCACAATTAAAAGAACCAAAGACTTAAACTACTTCAGTCTGTGTGCATTGAATTTATTTAATACACGAGTTTCACAATTTGAGTTGAATTACTGAAATAAATGAACTTTTCCACGACATTATAATTTATTGAGATGCACCTGTATGTCTAACTAAACTCTGTATCGTTAAATACAATTGTCACTGGCCTAAATCAAGCAACAAAATTTTCTCCATTTTGATCCATTTTTACCTGTTTAATGTCACCTGCTCACTCAGTTCCCTAATGACCACGGCACCTTTTTTCATTAATTCATTAATGCGTGTTCTGTAAATCTAATACATATTGCATTGCTGATCTAAAATGTATTATCAATAATCCGAATCTGGATTATCAATAAAGTGGACTGACTTGTCTTAACGGGGTTTTGGTAGGCCTATCCTTTATAAGCTTCTAATATTGTTTCATCCCACCTTGTGTTTCATAACACCTTACCATATTCAAAAACTTTGTTTTGGATTCGTTTTTAACATTCATAACTTCACACCATTTCTAACCTTGCTTCCCCCCCCCCCCCTTTTTTGTATGTTAGTAAGTGTGATTTGCCCAACAATGTTTAATTCCTTTCTTGCGTTGTAAATGATCATTATTGATTTCATTTAAATAATTTAAAATAATTAACTTTTTTATTCACCATTTATATTTCTATATCAATCTTTCTGTTAATCAAAAACCCTGATAAAGCATCGTGTTATATATCGTGTCTGAAAGCTAGACAATATAAGTTGTCTTATATCCCATACTATTTCTGACATACTCCACGCGCCTGAGCTACCGACAACTGGCCGTTTGGGAACGTTCGATTTGATGTAACGTTAACGTTATCCAAGTAATGGTAGGCTAGACACAATGTAAAATGTTGCAGACTTTTGCAAGTAGTTTCAGCTCATAAACCTTTGGTGCAAACTCGTCTCAAACACAAATGTTAAGGTAATACATATAGTACAAATTATGAACACCCAGCAACAGTGGGCGTGTGCTTGCTTTCTATGCGTCTTCCGGAAGTAAACGTGCAGAATGTCTGTGGTGAGTTGGTTGCTATGCGACGTGTCCCGGAAGTAAATGTCTGCGTTGTGGCGTGTTGAATCATGGCTGCATCAACAGTCAACAGTAATAGCCGTCACAAAAGGCAAAAATGCAGCGAGAAGCTGCCTTTACAAGACAGAGAGATTATTAAACCCTCCATAACAGAGCTCACCAAAGAAGTGCGGACCAACATCCTCTGTACGGTGGAAGGATGTGGGAAGATTCTGCCTAACACTCCAGCACTCAACATGCATCTGGTCAAGTCCCACAGAATCAAGGTACAACACTACACCAGAACCATGCTAAATTTGTTATTTAGTGTTTTTACTTCAGTTCTGCTTCATTTTATAGGGTGAATCTTATTTCACTTCTATCTTGACTCATTTACAGTCCTTCATGTATGTCTTTATAATATATTTTTTTCTGATTCTGACTGATGAGAATCATTAAAAAAAAAAAAAAAAATGTATCCTACTCCAAATACATAGCTATAACATGCACCAGATTTGCCATATAACGGCACTAGAATAACAAACGACTTTGTACTTTTAGTTAGTTGAATGCAATTAATCTTTATAGACCCCAGATAGGAAATGTTTCTTAAATTATTCTGCTTGTCTTCATGTGCTATAATATAAAGAGAAACCTCACTGTCAGAGCTATTCCGGGGATGTTAAGCATCTCCTTATCAGCTTTTTTGCCAGCTCATAGCTGGAATTGGCAATGGATTGAATAAGAGCTGCTTGACAGGCTGACAGCCTCAGTGACATAACCCAGTTTGCAACACAGAATGATCCAGGGCTGTTTGCCAGACATAGATTCAGATTTCTGAAGTCTTTGTGGCACAGCCATTTTTGGATAGTTTGTGGTTTGGTCTTAGTGACTTAGGAGTCCTCTTCATTACTCCTAATGTTTCACAGATTTAGGAGCTAGTTTTAGTGCTAAAATGCTTTGTGAAATACTCTTAGAGCAAAAATTTAGGACTGACACACCCATTATTTTTAAGATTTTCTCCTAAATTGGCGAGTTATGAGCTACTTTTAGCCTTGAGATGTTTTGTGAATACGGGCCCTGGTGTCTGTCTATTTGCTGTGCAGCATGGGAAGGCAGTGTACTGTTGTTCTTCTTGTTGCAACCTGTTGATGAAAAAAATACCAAGTCTGACCTGACCATTCAGACTGAAAAGTATTAAAGGAATAGTTCATCCAAAAATGATCTTTCTTTCATCATTTATTTACTCTCATGCTGTTTTATTTATGTTTTTCTGTCTTCTGTGGGAAAATTAAAATATTTGAAAAAATATGTTATTCTGAATGTGATTGCTTATTATGATTAAAACGGACCAAAATTTGATGAAAATGAATGATGGTGCTGTTAACACTGAGGCATCACGTCACTAATGCCTCAAAATGTTGTGCTCATGCCATCACAACTTAGATTTTTCTTCCTCAGGAACACAATTTATCTGCCTGTGGTTTGGATTTCATTGTGTTCAGTGACCCACACTGAGTGGATTATTCTCCTCAGGGTCAATGCGATGGCTTTTCATAAGAGTGTCTTTCCTATTCCCATAGTGTGTTTCTTATTGAAAGGGAATGTCTCAGCATGCAACCTTGGTTCCCTGAGTAGGGGACATGATGCTGCATTGCTTGCTATTCTTCTCAGTTTTCAGTATGGTCTACTTGATAGAAAAATCTGAGTTGTGATTCTCATAGCTACAGATGCAGCATCTCATTCCGTATTCAGGGAATAAAGATTATATACAGAACCAAGATGTTTTCTTGCTACTTGCACAAAAACCAATATTCTTTTTGCTTTTTTGTCATCTTTTAAAGCTGTTTCTCACTGTATTTCTTTTGATTTCAGGAGGGGCTGGTCAACCCTACAATAAGAAAGGACATTAAGGAATCACAAAAGCTCTACTGTTGCCCAATAGAAGGCTGCCCAAGAGGACCAAACAGACCCTTTTCTCAGTTTTCGCTTGTTAAACAGGTATTTGCCATTGCTATTTGTCTGGAGTTTGATTTTTTTCTGTGTTATTTTACTATTCCTTTGGTAAATTGACACTAATTCATTTTTTATTCTTTTCTAGAACTTGATGTATAATTTATGTCCTGCTAGGAAAACAGCTGACTAACATGTTTCCTAATCTTGCTAATGGTGTAGCACTTTATGAAGATGCATGCAGAAAAGAAGCACAAGTGTTTGAAGTGCAGTAATGGCTACAGCACTGAGTGGGACCTGCGGAGACATGCTGAGGATTGTGGGAGGACATACAGCTGTACATGTGGTTGTCCTTATGCCAGTAGAGCAGCACTGCTGTCTCATATCTACAGAACGGGCCACGAGGTTCCCAAAGAGCACAGGTACTCGTTTTATCTGGTTAAAAGTTAAAACTGGTTTTGTGGTGGTAAATATTGCAATAGGAAAACATAAAAAGAGCATGGTATATTTTCCTCCTTGGCTTGCATAAATCATAATACTAATATCCTCTTTCAAACAAATAGCATGTCTGACCTAGGATAATATGTGGCTCAGGACAGTCACTTCGTCTTGCTCGACGTTATTCGTTATTGCTAACTTATATCCCAGTGTAAGGTTGCTAATCATACTGTACGTCTTATTAAAATGCAGTGTTTGTCTTAGGTATCCACCAGTGAAGAAGAGGAAAATGGAAAGATTGTCAAGCAGTACAACAAATTTTATGCCTGATGAACTAATTTCAGACTGTAAGAAAAAGCTTGGCGAAGGAGCAGTCCCTACTGTAGTTGTCTCTGGAACCTTGGACACAGCACAACTCAACACTAACCACCCCAAACACACCCAGAAGCTCCTTCTCCCAAAGCCCAAAGTGGCCCTAGTCAACTTTCCTATTATGCAGTTCACCCACCTGCCTGTTCTCCTACCCTCCGCGGAAAGTAGTGCCTTGAGGTCATTGGTCTTGTCTGTGGATGCACAAGGGTCCGTAAGCACTGTGCATATTTTGTCACCGTCGGTCGGTACAGTGGTGTCTGATCTGAACAATAAGACTTTCAAAGAGGCCTTTCCTGCACATACATCAGGCCCAGAAACAATTAGCACAGGAGTACAGGTCAATCTTGAGAGTCAAGCTTCTATGGGAGATCCAGTGGATCTTGGATCTAGAAACAAAAGCACTTCAACAAACATTCAAACTTACAGATCATACCTCAACAAAGGGATGGATGCTGGACCATTGACTGTTTCCCCCTGCTGTGAGGCCTCGGTGTCCTCTTGCTCTCAGACAGACATCAGCGTGAGTGCTCAGATTCAGCTGCCTGTTAATGTGCAAACCCAGACACTACCCTCACGAATCAAAGCCACATTTTCCATTGGAGCGCAGACAGATGTTTTCAGTTTCTCTTCCTTTAATGTGACCAGAGAAACACAAACGAGCTGTTCTGCAGCCCCAGTGGATGAAAGCCAAATGGACCAAGCAATGTGCACGAATCTTTTCGATACTGATACTCTCAGTGTCTCCACTCAGACTGCAGCGGCTGATGCACATTTCAGAACCAGTGGTTTAGAAGATCCTCTGACCAGCACTGGAGCTGGGCTTTTTGAGGACAAGACTGCCGCATCCATGTGTTTTGGGGCCCAGACTGACATTTTGCACCAAAACACAGTAGCAGACAACCAGACTCAGACCATGATACTTTTCCGTGACCTTGAGAATATACTTTCTGACAGCATGACTGGGGCAGCTTCAAGCTGTGCTTCGGGTTTAGTTGCTACGCATGAACCGCATCATACTGGTATTGACTTTGACTTTGAAGAGTTCCTTAATGCGACACACATTCAGACTCAGACAGAAGAAAGTGGTTTAAACAGTCTGAACACAGAGACAACTTTGGAACTCCTAGACATTGAGACACAGACTGACTTCCTGCTCTTTGACAACCTTGGTAACGGGCACAACAGTGACGTTGGAACAAGGGTGCAACCAAGTGATCTGGAGCTTGAGATGTTTGACACTCAGACCCAGACAGACCTTAACTTCTTGCTAGACACGGGTGGGCACATGCCCCTTGGCAGTATCCTCAGACATTCTAGTTTCAGCATGAGCACAGAGTCCTCAGACACAGAAACACAGACCGACGTCAGGCCTGCTCCACTTTCTCTGCCTTGCTCCCATGATGGGCAGGTGAGGCTCAGCACTGCTGAAACCCAGACCATCTCCAGCTCCTTTCAGAGTCTTGGCCACCTCTTCCACACTAGCAACGAGACCCAAACTGCAGTGAATGACTTCCTTTCAGCAGACTTGGCCTGGAACATGGAGTCTCACTTTAGCTCGGTGGAAACCCAAACGTGTGAGGAGCTCATCTCACTATTTCAGCACAATGACAAAGCCAAAAGCTGAAGGCTCCATCAAAGGTGATTTGGTTGATTAAGTCACATAATGAAAGAGTCAATCCTAGGATCTCCCTCAGCAAGTGTGGCAGAATTTCAAAACAGTTCCTCACAACCATCTAGAGCTCAATCTGTCAGGTAATGGTGTGTAATCGCAGAATTTTATTTTAGACACAAGTACACAATAAGGTATTGCATATCTGCCCAAGTCTAAGGATGTATAAGTATACCTTTTCAGCACTTTATCACCTCACTATTAATGATCAACAGATATCGGTAGTCCTTAAAGTATTTTGTTTGTTGTAGTAGGCCTCTTGTGGCAATGTGTAGTAAGTTCGTACTGATGTTACTCAGAAATCAGACAGAAATGATAAACATTCATTCCACAAATGTATTATCTCGTAGGTATCATTTCTAGTCTGATATTGTTTAGATGTCTTGAGTCTTACTGTCTTTGTACATGCTGGGTTTTTTTTCTAAACTTGGGCTGTTTGTTTGCTTTGTGGTATATAAAAAATTGTTACATTTAATAGTGCAATGCGCTTGACCCATCTAATAGCCACTGTGAGTATATTTAGGTCTTGAATCATTACAAAATTCATGCAAATATTTCTTGCTGACTGTTATGGCATAATTTAATAGTTACATCCTAAATCAGTTGAATTGACATCTTATGCATGTTTCAGACATCACATTTCCTTCAAAAGCAGAGCCGAGGATTTGTTCTTGTTTACTGTGATTTGCATTCTGTACTGTGAGTAGATTCAAATACGCAAATCACAAATGTTTACCGAAAAACAAAACCTTTACTTTTCCTTTGAAAGCAAGTATCAATTTTGATGGAGTATATTCATCCCTCCTTATGATTTTAAATAACTGTTTACATATTGTGTATAAACCTTTCGTTGATGCCTTAATTTAAGTGTTTATATGCTTTTGGCTGAGATAATGAAATTACAGTGCTGCTTAATGGAGGAGATTTAGAATTGATGTCCTTTGTGTTATTTTCTTTATTGGAGTTTTTTGTGTGTATATTTATTGTTTTGGTTCTTAAGAATGTTTCATCTCTGTGTGTGAAAATTCACTACTCATTTGCCTTAGACACTAAATATGAAAGGCAACCATAGCTTTATTTTCATTTAGCGTGTGTGTGTGTGTGTGTGTGCGTGCGTGCGTGTGTATATATAAATGGGATATGCTACGAATTATTTCTGAAATGTCCAATTTATTTGTACTCCTGTACTTTATGTATATAGTGAAATTTCCACAAGTAGAATGTAAGTGACGCAGTGTCTGTTCCCTTTATGACGTCACATTGGCTGCTTCTCAACATTGTAACTGCAAAAGAGCTTTAGTATTTTTATGCCAAACACTAGGAACTCTTGTATTCAGCCACTGCATTAATTGAAATGCTATTTAGATCTTGGAATAAATACTGCAAGTAAATACATGCTAATTTTGTGTAAGCAATGATGATGTCATAGTGAAAACTATTGCTATAGAAAACCTGAAAGAATCCAAGTGTTTCTCTGTAAAGAGTGCATGCATATTTTTGTGCCAAGAATAACTTTTGTTGCTTTTTTGCTTTTTACCATGTCTTATTTAATTTAGTATAGGACATAATTTATAATTAGGTGTAATAATAATTAAAAAAACGATGATTATTTTTGTTCTTTGGAGGCTGGTCATGTGTATAATCTAGCTATGTTCTGTTGTTTAGAGGCTATGCTGATGCACATGAAACTGGAAAATAAACTGCAGAAAAGAAATCTTTGGCCATTAATTGAATCAAGCATAATACTGCTATTTATATTACATTAATACAATAATATGTTTGATTTTCTTCTATTCCCTTTTGTTGTCCTGAGCAAATATAAGTGTCTGCAAATGACTGTGTCCTAAAGCATATTATTTTGGCACA
Source organism: Onychostoma macrolepis (assembly GCF_012432095.1). Taxonomy (NCBI): domain Eukaryota; kingdom Metazoa; phylum Chordata; class Actinopteri; order Cypriniformes; family Cyprinidae; genus Onychostoma; species Onychostoma macrolepis. The sequence goes on along the minus strand of NC_081172.1, from coordinate 23,017,650 downwards.
TTCAGCTGGACACAGATTTGTAGAACATTCCATGGTTGTGATCAATTTCATGGAATCAAAGACCACTGAAGGTTGCATTTTTTTAGTTTTTTTAATTATCTCTTATGATCTTAGTATTCAAAGCCATATAAAAATGGCACAGGATATAAAGTACTATTCAATTGTATATTTGTAAAGGATCAACTAGTCTACACACCTGAATTCGGCTGTTAATCAGGTTATTATTATTTTTATATATTTTTTTTTTGTGAATGTTGAATACTGAACATGCATCGTAAAATAGCATGCTGCTGAGTAATTGGATGCTGCATTCTCAGAAAAACCATCAGACTTCTCTTTATCTCTTTATGTTTTGTAGTCATCTTCATGTAGCACACTTTTTCAAGTGAACTGAAGTGTGAAGCTTTTGTTCTAAGTCTCTAAATGCTTATTTGACTCCAAACAGTATGGTGCAAAAAATGTACAGAGAGTTCAAAGATCAATAATAGTCACATCGGCATGTGAAATCTCGTTCCAATCAGCATTAGTCGATGAGCTTCAGGTCTTCTCAGATCTCTTGCTTTGTGGCTAGAATACAATCTATAACTGATGTTGCTCCTGGTAGAAGGCCTTGTCAATTCTTCCTGCCTGAGGTTTCTTCCCAGGGCATAGAACGCCTGGGGTAATGAATTTGACTCAGTGCTGGAGGGTAAATCATATTTTGATATCTTATTTTGAAAAGTTATGTTAAAAATAGATGGCAGGTGATTGTTTTCCTGGGACAGCCAATGCTTTGTGCAGGGAGATCCCTTTAACCTGTAGCCGTTCTCTTCTGGAATAAAGTCTGCGAGGGCCTTGAAGACATTTCCTGGGTCACCATCGACACTCAATCTTTCACCAGCAGTGACAGCTCCAGTGGCATCAGGCATCATGGCCTTGGTGACAACTTCTGCTGGATGGAAATCTGTTGGCTCCACTCTTTTAAAAAGACTGTAGTTCCTCAGGTTTCTGGACTCTTTGACAGGCGGCAACACACTAAAGCTTCTGATGCTAAGAGCAACTGTATTTTCCTTCAGGATTTGACACGGTTCTGTATGGTAATGGAAGACTGATGGTGATTTTTGTGTATACTGTTCATCTCCAGACAGCAACTTGCTAATTAATGGTTCTGACATATTTTGCAGAGATAAGCTGAGAGAGTATAATTCATCTGAAGAGGAACTGTCAGTTTCCTCTGCAAGATCTAGAAGGTTTGGGGCAGTCTTTCTGAAAGTTTTCATTGCATTTCCAGCAGAGCAGTAGATTGGCAGATCAGAAAGATTAAGGTCCGCACAGAGGAGACAATGAGAGTCTATGATGTCTTGCTTGTTTTTTTTCCCCTTTCTTGGCGGTTGAAGAAATACACCAAAAGGAGGAAATCTCCCCCAACCTTCAACCTGTTAAAAAAAAATGCAGTCTGTGAGTTTCTTACTTTGAAATGATCAACGAATGCAAACTTTACACTTTACACGCCCTTTACACACAAAATGAATTTACAGGCTGTTCAGTGCTGCATTTACACAGACATTACAACTTATTAAGTTAACGTTTTATGAAATTATGGATATACAAACATAATAAACAAAATAATGAATGAAAATAATCATAAAAAAGTTTGGAACGTTAAATAATGCACTGACACGCTAATGCGGCCAAACTAGTTATGCTGTTAATACAGTGAGAGTTATGAGGGACCTGCAAATAATTACAAATGGGTGATCTTTTGTTTAAATTAAAACCCATTTGTAATTATTTGTGTGTTCCTCATTCAATCCCTTACAGAGTATAGGGTTCATAACACTAATCTATTTAAATAATAATAATAATAATATAAATTCCTTATTATAGATCAGTGGATAATAATAATAATAATGGTAAATTTATATAATTCCAAAACGAATGTATGGTTTAGCTTCAATTAACGACAAATAGTGATACAAAGACGGATAACGTCTGATAAACATAAAGGATACAGCAATATCAATGGATAGATCAGTTAGTTCATGGGAAAGCATTGTCAGAATATGTGTGTTTCTTTTTCCGATGTGTTTTTTTTTTTATCACAAGCATGATAAGGAAGGATATAATTCTTGTCATCTACAATCTAGTTCAGATTCGGTCGTGTTAACTTGACTCACAGCGTCTTCCCAGCCAGTGCGGTTCTGAAGCAAATGTATGCTGTGCTCCCTGCAACAATCCTCTTCGCTGAGATCCAACAACACATTGACATGCTGTCTGCCCGAAGACTCCGTGTTCCTTTTTGTGCTGTCAGTAATCGTATGCTGTTTCTCAGCATCAGTACAGTCTGATGCATGGACTTCAGTGCTATTCATTCCGGACTGCTTCAGTCACAGCCAAAGCAACAACAACAAAAGAGACTTCTGTAAAAAATAATATTGTGTTTTACAAGTTAGCTCTTAAGTTGCATCTGTAGTTAAGGAAAACATGTTTAATAACACCCTAATTAACTAGCCTACTGAAAGACTGCATGAAACAGCAAACACATGTATGCGTAAATACATGCATCGCGTGAATAACAAACATGCAATAAGTAGCCTAAACAACTTACGTTAGTTTTGACAACACTAACATCTTAAACGTGTTACTGCTGGGCAATATAAATAATAGAGGCATAAACTGGTAGCCTATTGCATTTCTGTTAAGTAAAATGCGCGAACGGATGTTTAGAGTCTTGTTGTCATGATAACCGTGAGAGAGGATGACGTAGTGGAAAAAGACGATCCGTAATGTCGGTATTAATGCAATGGCGTGTTTTTGTACACTTGTTGTAAGTAGGGTAGCCTACATATTGTTAATGAAACAATATATTGTTTAAAAAAATTAAAGTCGTAAAAATTAAATAGTAGTCTAGATTACACTGCGTGATAGTTTGGGTAATTTATTATTTTAATATGGTCTTTCCATTTAAGGCATCACGACAGAATCATTATTTATTTACTTATTGCATGCTTCATTTTCTTAATTTTGTGAAAAACTGACAGGTCCTATATGCCATTTAATAAAGCCAGTCGCATGAATCCCTAATTGTTGCAAAATGAATACCGATGAGCATACAGGCACATTATTTGATAAAAGGTATCAATAATAGTTTTTTGTTGTTGTTGTTTTTGTTTTTTTAAAGAAAGTTCACTCTAAAATGTTATTGCGGTGTTTCATCTACTGTGAGACGTGATCAAGCGCACGGACTGCTTGTGGCTAAGGGGGTGTGTCTAAATTGTACGGTGAGGGATGGGCTTATGAATATTAATTATTGAAACGCGCCGTTCAGGTTCAGTTGATTGGCTGAAAGGAATGAGTGCTAGTCGGCTGACCAATACGCTTACTTTGGCTTATGAATATTAATTATGTTTCTTGACCTCGCGATTGAGGAAGGTTGGCGAGAAATGTCGGCTTGACCTAATTAATATTAATGACCTAACGCTTTGCCATAGTAGGATTCAGCCGGCAGCAGCATCTCGGCAAAGATTGGTTCAAAGATCCGCACTACCATCAACCATAGCTTCCCGTAGCCTACAATGCGGAAGGACACTTAACATCAGATCTCGACTGAAACATTCTCAAAGGATTTTGCAGACTCTTTTATGGAAGCCGAGGCTGCTGTGGTAATGCTGCCTCCCAAGAACTGCATCCCTAGAAACTACAGTTGTATCGCTGGGCTGTTCGGAAGCTTGACAGCATCAGAGCAAAAGCTGGAGGACGGAGAAGAGATGGAGGGAGAGGAGGGCAAGAATGGGGACTGTGAATCGTTAGAAATCAGCGTAGTGAATGAAAAACCGAGAGGAAGGGAATCATACCTGAAGCCACCGCATAGCCCGACTCAGCGCCGCAGGTGCAAGTCTCTCCCCACATCAGCAGAAAGAGCCAAATTAGAGATCGCACGAAGCCAGAGCCCAAGCAGTCAGAAAAAGGTACGTTTCGCTGACTCTTTGGGCTTGGACCTGATTTCTATCAAACACTTTGATGACACGGATATGCCTGAGGTACCAGACCGCATTATTGACAAATTCAAAAAAGCCAGAGCTCTCCACTTTAACAATTTCGACAAGTCCAACACATCAAGCCAGTCCGTGTTTATGGAGCTGCTCTTCACAAATCCAGGATCCCTGCCAGACTTCCTTGACAGAGTTTCTGCAGTGAAGGTTTTACTGGAGTCTGTTCAGGCTGATGAGTTCAGCCTCTCGGGGTTCGTGCGGGTTCTTAACTTGGCTTTCGAAAAAAAGGTCTATTTGAGGTACACCTTAAATAACTGGACGACATTTATGGATATTCTGGCGTCGTACGTCCCCCATTCTAGCGACGGGCGGACTGACAAATTTAACTTCAAAATCATCACCCCGACCTTTCTGGAGTTTGGAGGAACGCTGCAGTTTGCCATCAAGTACTGTGTCGTGGGAGGTGAATTTTGGGACAACAACAATGGGAATAATTACAGAGTAAGAAGGCACAGATTTAAAATTTCTCCTCCGAGGGAATGGGAAAACGGTTGGATCCACTTTATTTAGTGCGCGCTTTGCCTTTCCGCCATGGCGATGCTTGCTCGTGAATATTAATTTGGTGACTTCCATCGACGAATTGGCTAAGTAATAATCATGAGGCAATTCTTCTCCATAGTAGGATTAGTAATCCATGAAAAACGTATGTAGCATACCACATATTCGTAAATGTAACACCGTTGTCTGTGCTTTGTCATTGCTTAAATAATGGTAGAGAATAGGAAATTAAATTGACGTCAAAAAAGGTAACCACATGTAACATTAAGCATATTTCCATCGTTGTAATACACCGATTGTTTAGCTGCAGTAGGTTACATGGAAGGTCATGGAGACAAGACCCCTTCTGCATTCATTAAAATGAGCAGCACCATTTTAATGAACCCAGTTTACATTTAGCTTCAGTGCATTGTGCTGTAATAGGATATTGTGTAATAATTACATAATCCACCGTGAGCCTGTTACTCTTCAGTTCAAGTGAAATCATGGTGCTTCAGCATCACTGTGCTTGTCTCACATCAAACTGCAACTAAGGGTTTAGGCTACCTCTGAGGAAGATTTTTGATACCATAAGAAATTAAACCTTTAGAAGAGCATATGCCTTGGATCCATGTAAAAATTGCAACCAGTTCCGCTCTGCCTGTTGCGAGCAGGCCTTGAACAAGTGCCTCTTGAGGCCATGGGTATTAGCAATACATGTGCAGCAATTAAATATTGCCTACAATTTCTCTTCCTCAGAAAACATGCAGGCTGTTGACTATTTTGTTTTACTTTTCAAGTCATCCAAAAATTGACCCTGTTTATATTTTTAAAATATATAGTAGTTGGTAAAGTCCACTCAAGAATGAAAATTCTCTCACCATTTGCTCACCCTCTTTCTTTCTTTCTTTCTTTAGTTGGACACAAAGATTCTTAGAAAAATATTCTATCTTTTATACATTAACACATTAACAAAAGGGGTCATTTTTTGGGGTGGACTATCCCTGTAATGCATGTTACTGGTCTTATTGTGAACAATTCATCCTTGCATGTTTGCTTTTCTTGTGATATGCTCACTTGACATCTAAAACGCAGTTATGTTCAGCGACGATTCCGGTTGAAAACACTTACTTTTCACAGTCCAGTCAACAACTGATTGATAAAATTAAGTCGTGCCTGTCGTTGCGCATTTTCACTCTAAAATATGTCACAATACGATAGTAGTCAGTCGCAACTTCTGTTTCAGAAAATGCTTTTGTATTTAAGGCCCTGATTAAATAAAATTATGTTAACATTCAAACCACATCAGTCTTAATAATTACTATTAAGCTTGTGTATAACTTTTTATACACTGTAAAAAAAAATAATAATAATTGAGCGAACTTAAAAAAATTTTTTTTTACCAGCTTCAGCATATTTTTGAGTTTGCTCAACTTATTTTTGTGGGAGATTGTCAACTTTTTGTTGTATAAACTTGAAACGACAAGTTGAGAAAACTCAAAAATCTGCTGAAGCTGGTTGCCTTAAAATTTTATGTTGGCTTTTATTTTATGTTTTTTTTTTACAGTGTAGGTGATATGTAATTGTTGAAGAAGGAAGGTGTTCTGCAGTTTATATAGCCTACTTCTTTTCTGTGTGTGTGTGTTTATTCTTTTGCAACCCTGCTGACCCAACTGAGTATGATGGTCATGCTTAATTTTCAAATTTTTATAGTGTTGCTTCTTTCTCATGGCTATTTCATAATTTTTGACTTTTCAGTGTCATTTAAATCACTTTTTTTTCATACCTTCTCCCATCAGCAATGACATATCACCTATGAATTAATATACTTAAGCTTAATAGTAATTACTAAGATTTAATGAATGAATAAAAAAAATAAAATTTTGGAAAGAATATATGATCAGAATATCGATTATGCATGCACTGTATGTCTACCCCCTGCCCACTCAACATTTTTATGAAAAAGTCATTATAAAATGACAGACATTTGCATGACAGCACGACACTAAAGTGGCTCTGTATAATTTTCCCTATGTTAAAAAAAATACCTTTGTGAAAAAAGGTAAAGTTTTGTCATTTAATAACTTACATATAATTCAAAGTTCATTACGTTTCTGTGGGTTATATATATAATGTCTGATGAGCTAGCCAGTGCTTTTTTTTCCCAGGAAAACAATTTTCTGCACAGCTGCTACGCTATAGTTTTGTGTCTACTGTATATCACTGTGGTATCTTGCTTTAGACATCATACATACTTTTATCGCTAAATATATTTAATATACATCGATTTATTTATTTGGTAACTGTTTAATAAGTAGAATCATATACAGCCAGTCAGGCATTGTCACAAAATAAACTCCTTCAAGGGGTCCTGATCGGGTACGTCGGGATCCTGGTCAAATAGGGGGTTATTTTATAATGATAACCGGCTGTTTATATATAATCTTGTACTAACCTAAGACCAAAAACATATCTACTGTGAAGAATCTCTCATTCTTCCAACAATTCCAGGTTTATTCTCTTTTTAATCAGATGATAACAGTGAATTTTTATTTATTTTTATTTTTTTAACAAAACCAAATGAGTATTTTCAGATTTTCAGGGATGATTAACATTTAAAACGCCCAGACCTTAATAAAACAAGCTGTTGTACTGAAGTGAAGTTATTGGCTTTCATGATAAGACCATAACAATAGAAAGTGTTTAATATACCTCACATTGTGTAAGCTAATAAATCTTGGCAATTTGTGTTGTTTTATAAATGTTATTTTTACTTACTTAACATGAGTGTAGGTCAGTGAAGTATTTCAAGCCATACCTGAAATACCTTAGATTTGAAGATTGGGCATCTCAATTGATTTCAGTGACAAAAGCACACTGAAAGAATTATGTCCAAGACTTCTCCATAGTGAAGTATTCACCTTGTCGAAAGTTGTCATGAGCATTGTAATGTTTGAAGCGGATGTAGTCCCCCCCCAGCGACAGCTATATTTGATGATTGAACATAGAAAATCACGTCACCCAAGCTTTCTTCATTAGTGCCCTATAAACATTTTGACATCAGTCAAAAATTGTTAAGCACTTTTATTTAAGACTTTTTTGATCTTTAGCTGCACTTTGAGTAGTTTATTACTGAATGACAAATGATTGTAAAGCTGAACCTTTCACAAAGTATTAATAGTGCATCTACACTTTATAAAGTTATATACAGCATTCAAAAAGAATTCAGATACCTTATATATTTCATTGTTTATTTAATAATACAATTATAGTTATATATTTATAATTATATATTTTGTCACATTTCGTTATGTTGTATCCTTATGCTAAAATGAATCATCTAAAAGATGATCCTGAGAAGTGGAGTGCACCTAGTCTGAATATTTAACCTATATCAATGTGATATTTCAATAAACTTGCAAATGTGTTTTTTGGTTTGGAGCATCTGTAAGCATTTTAGCATAAGGCTGCAACATAAAATGTGAAAGAAAAAAAAACAAAAAACTTTTTTGAATACTTTCTGAATGACTCCTGCACAAATAAACATCCTGCTTTTCATGAACATCCACAAGCTATACCTCTTATATGCCATGTTTTCTTCATCACTGAGTTTCTTCTATAGTCCTTTTCTCTTTTAAACTAGGGGTTTGGGACAGTTTGAAGGCAAGTTGAAGGAAAAGGCTTGCTATTTTAGGTTTTGCTGTAATTATGTATTGTTTAAAATAGTTTGATCTTTGTGGGGAAAAAATATATGTACTGTTATGTACAGTAAATATGTACTGTTGTTTTACAAATGACATTCTGTGTTTGTTTTAACCTATGCAATTCCTGTCTTTACTGTTTCTGTTTTGCAAATGTATCGGTGTGTGATGTTGTTAATTGTTGTTTTTCTTTGGAATAGTAATACTGTATGTCTTCTGCTTGCATGTACAGACATCCTGCATCTTTATTTATATGGTGAAGATCTAATGTAGCATAATTGAGTTAAACAAGAATTAAATACATTTTGAGGTATCAAAATTCACTGTAATACCTCATTGTTCCTCAGCTTTACCCACTGTGTAGAGTGTTGAAGAGGGAAATGCACACACCTCAATTCTCTGTGTTTGCTAATAAAATGCTGTTACAGTATAAAATGCTGAAGTGAAGTCATTTGAAGTTTCATAAACTCCTACTTATTACTTTTTGAAAGTCACTTACAAAACCTACATAAGCATTTACTTGGACTAATGGGGCTCTGTCTTCTAATTTTATTTATAATATAATAAACATTTTTGGTGATTTGGCAAACTAAGGTTTTTTTGGTTCCTCTCAATGGAACAAAAACCTTCCATGCTATTATAACTGCAATGTCACAGATATAATTGAAGCTTGCCCTTAAATTCTTTGCATTCTGCATCTTCAGAACTGTCTGATACACTGAGATGCAGCCGTCTTCTAGAAGATTTTGGAAAAGAAAAAAATATATATAATTTTTGTCTTCATGACTAAATACAGATTAAACGAAAATGTGATTGGTGAAGTACCAACCAGCAAATTTTTTCATGAACATACATTTTTCTAAGTGTAACAAAAGCAAACAGTGTAAAACTGGTGCTCTCAGTGAAAAAAGAAAAAAAAAAAAAGAAAAAAAAAAAAAAGAAAAAATTACTGGGGCTGATTGCATAAAATCATTAAAAAAAAAAAAAAAAATTAACATACAGACTAAGTTTATGCAAATAGACTTTTTTTTTTTTTTCTCCAGTAAAGTGTATAGACATTTAATCCTAAAACACAACACAATATGGAATTTAAAATATGGGTACAACACCTGTGACAAGTCAATTTCACCACACGATGATTTACCATGCAACAGATTTAAAGCCTCTCAAAAAGTAAACATTTACGCCAGTGAACATATCAGTGCCATCTAAATTGCAAGTCCTTGTGTCATTGTTCACAAACAAGATGTGCAATATAATGGTATACATTCCTGATTTAAACAGCCTATGTTTTGATGACAGTGATTGAAACTGCTGCACTTTTTTTCTGTATGATATCAGTTACAACAGATTAAAGTTACACATTACTCTATGTGGTATATTGATTTAATTTACGCCAATTTAAATATCTGAGCTTGAATAATTCCAAGTCTTCAATATGTAAGGAATAACTGACGATGGGCCGTTGGATTATTAGAAAAATAATGCACACCCGAGGTGGTGATGCGGTCACGACGCGAAGCGGCCGTTACACCTCGGGTGTGTATTATTTTCTAATAATTCAACGGACCGAAGTCAATTATTCCGCTTATACTACGGTTGCCACACCTCAAGACATCAATCAGATTATATATTTCAAGGCATTCGTCCAGTATTTCTACTTAAATCGCTATTGTGAGTAGGATTATTTCTTCCGCATCTCATCCAAGGCCTCTGTTGCTAATTCCAAAACGTCATTTTAAACCTAGTAACGGAGGCTTGAGCCGTTGATAGCAGATTAATGTAGTTAATACAGTTAATAACTAGGTTATGAGAGAAAGAAAGAGAGAGAGGGAGAGAATTACCTCTGTGCGTCTCTCAATAGCGTTCGGCAGCAATGTCTCTAGTTATAGTGAAACTTAGTTCCTTTTGTTCACGAACAGCGCCCTTGTTGTTACCTCGCTTGTGAGAAGTCATGTAGTTTTTAAGTTGTTTACTGATAAAATCGTCAGAGTAGCGTTAACAACATTAGCGCGATGTATGTTAGTGTGTGTGCAAACTGTAACTGTTATGTATGTGCGGTCTGTGAGGGAGAGAGAGCGGGAGAGATAGAGTATGTGCTTTCCGAACATAATAAAGCGTAATTTTGTGGCAAAAATATGGACATGATCTGTCGTTTTTATCCTTTTATTTACTATATTTGTTTATTTGGACAGTGTCGTTGTGGGTCTTGGTTATTTTGCTTTTAAATAACAGAAATCATTTGGCGAAGTGATATGGTCATGTAATGCGGTCAAGAGCTGCCTGGAACTACGTTCGCCGTGCGGTTCCATGAAAATAATTGCACACCATAGACATACCTGTCAAGTATCCCGTTTTGGCCGGGAAAGTCCCGTATTTTACCCTTCTTTCCCGCCGTCCTCCCGTATTAGTATTTCCCGTAAATCTCCCGTATTTTAACCTGCGTTATTAAAAAATAATAACACCGGAGTAAAAAAAAAACATTTCCAATCTGAGCTGTCACTAGCCTCGCGATAACTGCCATCTGCAGTAGCCTACAGTGCTGTAGGTGGCAGTTGTCGCGAGGTTAGTGTGTGAGGTCAGATGATGAGTGACAACGCGGGAAAAAAACAAAACCGAGACGGACAATGGAGGTAACAACAGTGACGGAAGGCACTCCTGCCAAAAAACAAAAACCCTCGTGTAAATACCGCGATCAATGGGACAGCGAATTTAATTTTAGCATGGTACGAAAGATTGTTACAGAGAATAGGATGACATTAGACAACAGAACTGTTTGCGCTTTACTCTCATGTAAAATGAACCACTCTGGCCCAGCCCACAAATACACTCCTTCCAAAACAGTCATAAAGAATGCAAAGTCTGCAAGAAATTTGTACAATAACTCACTAAAAGAGTAAAGAAAAGCAATATGAAATAAAAATAATGTGGAATGAAAATAAAATGTAAAGACAAGCAATGTTAAATGAACAGAAAATATGCAAATAAGCCTTTAAATAAATGCTCTTCATATATACCCTTTTGTGTTTTCATTTGGGCTATAACACCTGTCTTAAAATGTAAGGGATACTGGAGCTTGGTTGGGGTGGTGGGACTGCTTGTTGGTGGGCGCCGAAAAATTTCCCTTATTTTCAAATCCAAAACTTGACAGGTATGACCATAGAACGTTCGTCAGCCAATCAGATTCAAGCATTCAACGGCCCCGTAGTATAATGATGAATGCGTTACACCAGATATGCATTAGCATACTGTAAGGATGAAGAGCATTTTCAGTAAGTGAAAAATAAAGAGTCACACCGATATTCACTTAGCCCAGCACTTCGTTGTATTGCTATTATTGATAGGACTTAGAAATCAAATGCAGCACACATGATTTAATTGAAGGCCACTAAATGTCTATCTAAAATTTTTATTATGATTTAATAGCAAGTGCTTATTTTGTGTAAAAAAAAAGAGCCATGCAGACACATGGAAGGTCTCAGTAGTTTAATTCAACAAAGATTCATTCTATTTCTCATATCATACTCCATACTCCACAGATATAAAGTGTTGCAAAACAGGTAGTGCTTTACACAGTAATATAACTTTATGGCTCTGCAAGCAAACATCAGAGAGTTTCATACTATAAATAAAATCCACAGACACAATCAACTCTCAAAATAAACCATAATTTAATTTCAATTTCAAAACCAGTGTTTCTACATTGTAATCAGATTCATAGTAAAGCTTCTAGCAGTTTTAGTTTGCTTGCTTACAGTGTAACAACTTCTAAAAGTTTGCACATTAACTCATTATTCTCTCTGTACACGTACAACTATTAAATTATTTTCTGATCTCATCTTCATTTCCAGTGCAGACAAACAAGACATTCATCTTCCGTTTATTTGACGGTAGAACGTGAAAAACAATTGCTTAACTAAATTTACGATTTCAGTGCATAGCAATTACATGAAATAATCCAAACGCTAATGGCCATCTGTGTACCTGCCACTACACATGAGGTCTCTGCATCATAAATGCTGGTGTCGACGTCTATATGGAAACAAGGTTGATGTCTCAGAAAATCACAGTTCACCCTTCTTATATTTACACTATTTGAGTGAGCAGCTAAAGCGAAGCTCCTACACTGATTATTTGATGCATCACAGTAAGTGGAAGCGTCTAGACTGTGGGCTTTTCTCTCTCACTGCCCACACCAGATTTTTTTCAGATCTTCTATTTGTGCAAATGTGATTTTGATGACAATTGTTTTCTAAAGGGACCAACTGAGGCACACGAAAACCAGCACATGAAGCATAAGAAGGTAGCCCATGAATATGTAGCGTGACTTCCCCCTGGATGGCAGTAGTTTGGAACAGCAGAATATGCTCCTTCCTTTGAACCAACGCTGGCACAAGTGAACACCACTCTTCATCTAAAAAAAAAAAATAATTATAATAATACCATATCAAAATTTAGGCACCTTTAAAACTGATATTAAGCATTACTACAGCATGTGAGTTCACTTGTAGGCAAAAATGTGAAAGTTACTGTAGCTTCAAATTCAGGAATTTCAGTTGCAAGAAAGAGTTTGTGAACCCTTCTGGATTTCTGCAATGATTACTCATAAGCAGGGCTGTCGATTTAATGCATTTAATTAATTAGTTATGGTAAAAGTAATGCATTAAAACTATTAACGCATTTAACACACCCTCACCAGACCTACCTATGTCATCTTACATTTGGTAACAAACGTGCAGGAAAACAACTCTCTGCATGATGTAGCCTATAGAATGCAGTTATACGCCCCTAAAATCCAAGATGTAGGGGCAAAGATTTTCGTCTTATATTATAGCAGTAATATCACATGAGTAATGAGTACAATATCACAAGAGTGCTGTTTACCGATTTTATACAACATGATATGTGTGTTGGAGCAGGGTTGGAACTAAACTCAGCAGGGCTGCATTTACTCAACCTCATGTCATCTCAAACCTGTATGACTTTCTTCCAGTGACGACATCATTTTACATTTTTAGGGTGAACTATCCCTTTAATAACCCTTTAAAAACCATTAATCTCATGGGATTACCTATGTGATTACAATTTGACTGTAAATGCATTCATGCTTCCTCTGAGCTGCAGTACACAGCCTGTAAATATATATTTAAATACAGATTGGCCATTGTAGCCTAAATAATTATGCATAATTTCTATTGAATCAAATAAAATATTTATTTCTAAGGCCAATTTGATGCATTTCTGCTTTTACACAATGACTTTAAATTGACTTTTGTGGGTAATTTCTTAGCCAAATTTGATGAGAGATTCAATTGCAAATAACTTGATTATTCACCACATTATGTAATTTAATTAGAGTAACCATTTTAATTGCTTATAACAGCCCTAATCATTATGAAGTCTCATCTTCATCTAAAATCAAAATGAAAACCAAATACTTTCTGACTACTGAACACACAAACAGTTGAACTTTTCAATGAAGACAAAGAATGATCACTCACAGGGTGGGTTCGAAAGTTAGTGAATCTCTTGATTTTCTCTCTCTCTTTAAATTGCAACTGTAATTCTTTTAAGAATGAACAAGCTGACCACTTTGAATAGGTTTTAATGGTGTTAATAGCTGGGGGCAACGACTGGAAGCTTCATTTATACATTAATTTATACATGAAGTACCTTGTGCATGAACAGGTGCCGGCTTGGGCGAAGAACAAGATCTTCATACTGTTCCTCGTCTCTTTCTAGCTGAATACTAAAGTCCCTTTGAGAATGCCGTAACTGGTTTGACTCCATGCTGAAACACACACACACACACACACACACACACACACACTACAGTGAATATGGAATGGTGCACAAAATACTAGCAAAGTTGGTATCAGCAGTACTAAATGGAGTCTTCAAGCAGTGAGGATGATTTTGTTAAGGAGCAGCGGGAATATCACGGGCGATTCAAAGTTTACTTCAGGATGTCAGTGGCTCAGTTTGATGCTTTGCTAGCGACACCAGAGCCACATATTAAAAAGAAGACCACCAATTTCTGTGAACTCAGTGTGCAAGGATCTTTACAGTGCTTTGTGCTGCGAGATGAAGTGAATGAACTTGACAATCGCCATTCTGGATTTTGGCTTGTGCGGCGGCTCTGAATTGTCAAAACACCTCTCAAAATGCTTGCTATGGATGCGAAAATGCAGAAAATCGAACCCGATCAGAATTTTTTTTTTTAATGACAGACGGACATTTCGGAGGCAGTGTGTAAACGTGATTGACATATCGTGAGGTCATATTTATTTTTCAATGTGCGAAATTTCGGACTCGCAATGGCGTTAACTTTTCTGTCTTTAGCTCCACTGAGGAGCACAGAACACTATTTAGAGTCCCAGCCTCAGAGGAGACGAGAGCAGTGGAAATTTTGATTTACTTGTATATTAACTGTATATTACGCTGCTGCCACACAGATCACTTCTTTCCCAGCTAACTCGTGTGTGTTTGACAGTTTAAGACATGAAAGAGAACTTAGTTTAGTACTCACCTGCCGTGTGACAGCCGCTTTCTGTGCGCGAGTTTCGGGTGTATATCAGAAGTTTAATATAAACTAAGATGGTTTAAAATACATGATTTCAGCATGATAGACACGATAATCAAAACCAAACAGATGTGTTTTTAGCAGAGTATCTGAGGTACGAACTGTAAAGGCACAGAAGAGACAGACGGCAGTGCGTAAGTGTTTTAATACTCATTCTTAGCTCTGTTGTTTAAATTAATTCCTTGCTGCTAGGAAAGAATAGTTCGTTTCCTACCTATTTCTATTCTGCTTTTTCGTTGTGGTTTATATTTTTGATTGCACTTACTGATCATTATAATAACTGCCCTTTAGCTTAAACTCCTTTCCTGCACTTGAGTGCAAAGTGTTAGTTTCGATTTGAGCCATTGCCCTGCGATTGGCTGGTGGTTGTGCTAATTAAAAGCGACCACAGCGACTGTAAAAACTATTTAAACTGTTCGGGCACTGTTAGACCCCGGGAGAAGGCGATTAGTCACCAGAAGAGACAGACGGCAGTGCGTAAGTGTTTTAATACTCATTCTTAGCTCTGTTGTTTAAATTAATTATTTGCTGCTAGGAAAGAATAGTTTGTTTCCTACCTATTTCTATTCTGCTTTTTCGTTGTGGTTTATATTTTTGATTGCACTAACTGATCATTATAATAACTGCCCTTTAGCTTAAACTCCTTTCCTGCACTTAAGTGCGAAGTGTTAGTTTCGATTTGAGCCATTGCCCTGCGATTGGCTGGTGGTTGTGCTAATTAAAAGCGACCACAGCTTTTTTTCACTCTAGACTGTGTATTTGTTTGAGGTGTGTGCGCTGACGCGGAAGCGTCTGCGGAAGCGTTCAGCCGTCGTGTTCAGCCTCCTCGTGTGAAGACCGAGGAGTGTAAAGACCTGCGACTTTTTCCTGTGCGACTTGAACCGAGCAACGACACCGAGCTACACACTTAAGTATCTTTTTTCCTTCCTCACTCTGCTCTCCTATCCTCTTTCCTTCTACCTCTATCATGTGTCTCCAAAACATTCCGGTTCTCTCTCAGCCACGCTCTAACATCACCGCAGACGGCAACGTAATCCTGCTAACCCACGCCCTATCTCTACATCTTCCACTACACCTCTGGCTTTCTCTGTGGGTCTCTGGAATTGTCAGTCAGCCGTCAACAAAGCTGACTTCATTTCTGCCTTTTCTTTAAAATCCACTCTCAGCATCTTGGGCTTGACTGAGACCTGGATTCGTCCAGAAGACTCAGCAACCCCAGCTGCTCTCTCTACTAATTTCTCTTTCTCTCATACTTGGCGTCAAGTTGGTCGGGTGGGGTACTGGCCTGCTCGTTTCACACAATTGGAAATACTCAACCCACTCTACCCTTTGCAATTACAACTCATTTGAATGTCATGCCATTACTGTATCAGCTCGATAAAACTCCAGATTGTGGTAATCTACCGTCCCCTGGACAAATTCTAGCCACCTTCCTAGAGGAGCTGGACGGGTTGTTGTCCTCTTTGTGGAGGATGGCATTCCACTCTTAGTCTTTGGTGATTTCAACATTCACCTAGACAAGCCTTATGCTACAGACTTCCACTCGCTCCTAGCTTCATTTGATCTCAATCGCCTTACCACTACTACTAGCACGCACAAATCAGGCAACCAACTTGATTTAATTTACACACGCAATTGTACTGCAGATAACATTCTGGTACAACCGCTACATATCTCAGACCATTTCTTCATTACATTTACACTACATTTTGCTACCCGTGTGCCACCAACCCCCCTACCGGTTACTTTTAGACGAAACCTGCGCTCCCTTTCTCCTTCCCATCTTTCCTCTGTAGTATCCTCCTCTCTTCCCTCACCTACCCATTTCTCATCTCTGGATGTAAACGCAGCTACTGAAACTTTATGCTCTACCTTAACTTCTTGTCTAGACGACATTTGTCCTCTCTCCTCTAGGTCAGCACGGACTGCCCCTTCTAACCCCTGGTTATCTGATGTTCTTCGTGAACATCGGACTAAACTCAGAGCGGCAGAGAGAAAATGGCACAAATCAAACAACCCGTCGGACCTGAGTAGGTATCAGTCTCTGCTCTCATCTTTCTCTGCTGATGTCCACACTGCCAAATCCTCACATTTCCACAACAAGATCAACAGCGCTCCAGACATGCGTAATCTCTTCAGAACATTTAATTCTCTCCTCTGTCCCCTCCACCACCTCCCACCACTTCTATTACAGCTGATGACTTTGCTACTTTTTTTACAGACAAAACTAGATCGATCAGTGATCAGTTCTCACCTCCACGCACACAGGACCCCCAACCAACCACATCCACTGCTAAACCTCCCATTTTCTCCTTCTGTCCCCTGACGGAGGCTGAAGTATCCAAACTTCTCCTCTCCAACCATCCTACAACATGTCCTCTTGACCCAATCCCTCGCACCTTCTGCAAGCAATCTCTCCCACGCCTACCGACACTCACACACATCATCAACACATCCCTCCTCACAGGCATCTTCCCCACTGCGTTCAAGCAGGCTCGGTAACCCCACTGCTCAAAAACCTACATTAAACACTTCTCTTATAGAAAACTATAGACCTGTCTCTCTCCTTCCATTCATAGCGAAAACACTTGAACGTGTTGTCTTCAACCAGGTCTCATTGTTTCTTTCACAGAACAACAAACTGGACGCTAAACAGTCAGGTTTCAGGAGTGGCCATTCAACTGAGACTGCACTTCTCTCGGTCACTGAAGCCCTGCGAATTGCAAAAGCCCATTCCAAATCATCAGTCCTCATTCTGCTGGATCTATCTGCCGCGTTTGACACTGTCAATCATCAGATACTCCTCTCCACTCTCTCATCACTGGGCATCGCTGGAATTCCACTTCGCTGGTTTGAATCCTATCTCACTGGTAGGTCTTTCAGGGTGGCCTGGGAAGGGGAGGTATCCAAAGCACATACACTGGTCACTGGGGTTCCTCAGGGATCGGTTCTTGGACCCTCCTCTTCTCCACATACACTACATCACTGGGTCCCATCATACAGGCACATGGATTCTCCTACCACTGCTATGCTGATGACACACAGCTCTATCTCTCCTTTCAACCAGATGATCCAACGGTAGCTGCAAGGATCTCAGGTTGCCTGGCAGACATCTCGGCATGGATGAAAGAACATCACCTCCAGCTCAACCTGGCAAAGACTGAGCTTCTTGTCTTTCCTGCCGCTCCAACTCTACAGCATGACATCACGATCCAGTTAGGTTCATCAACAATTACCCCATCAACTTCGGTCAGAAATCTTGGTGTAATCTTTGATGACCAGCTGACCTTCAAAGACCACATTGCAAAGACTGCTCGATCTTGCAGGTTTGCACTACACAACATCAGAAAGATCAGGCCCTTTCTGACGGAGCATGCTGCACAACTTCTTGTCCAGGCCCTTGTCATTTCTAGGCTGGACTACTGCAATGCTCTTCTGGCTGGACTTCCATCAAACACAGTCAAACCTCTACAAATGATTCAGAATGCGGCGGCACGACTGGTCTTCAAGGAACCCAAAAGAGCCCATGTTACACCTCTCTTTATCTCATTGCATTGGCTACCAATCGCAGCTCGCATCAAGTTCAAGACACTGATGCTTGCTCATAGAACAACCACAGGCTCAGCACCCGCCTACATGCACTCACTATTAAGAATCTACATCCCTCCAGAAGTCTGAGATCTGCTAGTGAGCGACGCCTCGTGGTACCATCACAAAGAGGCTCAAAATCACTCTGCAGAACATTCTCGTTCACCATTCCTGGCTGGTGGAATGATCTTCCCACCCATATTCGGAGTACTGGATCCCTGTCAATCTTCAAGCAACAGCTGAAAACTCATCTCTTTCGACACTACTTGACTTCAACCTACACATAAAAAAAAAAAAAAAAAAATCTTTCTCCTTACTTATTCCTTCCCTTGCTAGCTTGTACTTATTTAAACAATGCCTGAGACTTGGTGTTACAAGCACTTCCTTTGTCGGATTGCCTCTTCAAGATGAATCGCTTCATGTGTTCCCCAAATTGTAAGTCGCTTTGGATAAAAGCGTCTGCAAAATGACTAAATGTAAATGTAAATGTAAGTTAGCGGCACAGACTCTTTAAAATACGTCCATGAGTTTTACACACTAGTCTGTTATTGTGACGTCCCTAAACATGACGCGGCACAAAACGAAAAGTGATTCAAAATGGCCAAGGTTTCTAGACCTTCTGCCGTCAGTCTGAAGGTCTGGCTATATGAGACTAGGGCAGCCCCATCACATTGCCTTAGACAAGACCGGCACCGTTAAGGACTTCCCAGTAATTAAGTGTAAAGATACAGCAGCCATTAAGTGTTCATGAACATATTGAAGACTTTGAACCCTGATTACTTGACAGACTATCACGAGTATGGGTAGTGGTGTCAAGGCTATGATTTCTAATCTGACATCACAAAATGTCAGACACCAATCTGACAACACAAAATGAAAAAGCAATAGAAAGGGTGAATAAGAAATGCTTGAGGTTTAAAAGTCCTACCAAGCAGCACTGTGTGATCTCAAGAGTGTCTGTTTCATATGCCATGGGATGCTCTTGAAATACTATGATCTTTTCAGAAGCTGCAGAACAACATGGGTTACAGGGGAAAGCTGGATTTGATTTGATTCTCTACAAAGTACAACAGGATGTCCAAACGCTAAAGGGATAGAGGGTTTCATTCTTTCCAATCTCACATGCTAGGAGAAGCATTGTGATTAAATAGCTTTTTATTTGATAGCGTCTGGTAAAAGCACTTCTATTTCATTTCCAGTTTACAGAGAAAGTAGGCTTCCCTATTGAGCTGTTCCAGAATGTTAAGCCGCTCATGCTGATTTATGCAAGAATGGGTTGGATGCTCCAAGGCCCTGCTCCCTAACAAGATCATAAGCATATTGTGCTAACATTTTACAGGTATTATTTGCTCATTCTCCAGCTTCAGTGGACTTTAGTGCACACCGCTTGTTCTGTGATTTATATTATGAGCTTTTAAAAAAGTGATTTATTAAACGAACTTTTCTTTTGTACCTCTTAACTTTCTGTTCTGTTAACCGCATGGCTTCCTCGGCAACCTCTCTCCTTGATTTCTCCGCCTCGAATCTGGAGTTTAACTGAGACAGATGAAACTCTGCCTCAGCCAGCCTGGACAAAACATTTAAGAGAGTATCACACAAAAAGCTTACAACATGAGTCATCTACAAACATTGTCTGTCTGTCAAACCTCATCCTGAGATCTCCACTATCTGATCCACTTGGGTTAAAATCGGCATTGATTGGTTCCTGAGGGGCTCCTGGTGGGACTTCTGTGTAGACTGAACCCTGTTGAGAAATTAACAAACTTAAACATATATAAGACTTGATCATTTCAAGGCCCTATCATATCAGTTCCTTTTTCAGGGCCAAGCAGCAGTTCTTTCTGTCAGATTTCTTCTTATTCTTCATCTGGCTGGGTGTGTATGTCAACATATGCTAAAAATGATGAAACTTTTACATATCAAATTTATCGCTGGACTGTTTAAAGGTTAAAATGATGAAAAGTTAACAACATTGAGCCAAAACAAGAAATGAGGCAACACTTGTGTGTGTATATATATATATATATATATATATATATATATAAAATGGAAACTGGTAGGCTTCATAGAGGAAGCATTACCTGAGTATACATTGTCAAGTTTGTTGAGTGCTACCATTTCAATTAAAGCACGAAAAAGTCATGTGATTACTGAACCACTGCACTGCAGCACCAATAAATGAATAAATAAATCAGAATCAGTTTTTTTTACCACTGACTTTTGAACCATTTATGATACTCATAAAATCAGATACAAGGAAGAAACCTTCCTATTTGGCACATTATGAAAATTGTAATTTTAAAATGCATCAACAAGACTGAAACGATGCAGTTCAGTGAGTTATTTGAAAACGTAAATTTTTACCTATATGACAAGTTACATTTATTGATCAGCTGATATTAATCGTCTTCAATTAGATACTTACAATAACAATGTTCATTATAGAACGTAAAGAATCAAAAATCATACATATCAATATTCAGCTAACGCCACAATTGCCAACAACATCACATCCAGTCACACTGTAAGGATCTGTCATTCATGATATCTTTTAGCCAACAACCCAGTGACAAAAAAATATGGAAGTTCAAATGGAAAGGCACCAAAACTTTACTGGACAAACTGGAATGGTTAGACTCCACCTTTACAGAAAGACAAACTCACCTGTGTGTGTGAATACTGGTTTTGAAATTGTCTTTCCTGCCAATAGCAGCGATTCTGGAGCTCACTAACAGTCTGCTGTGTGTCTCTGAGCAACTTGGAAACGGTGCTTAACTGGGAGGACACCCCTTCCTTTTCCTCAATTGCCTGTTGCAACTAGTAGATATACAAGGATAATAATACATGCAAAGATATAAATGAAAACAATTCATGGCAGTAAATATAACACTTTCTTTTGCTTTCCAGATGAAACATTTGGATGCGTACCTTGATGTTGAGTTGTTGGAGGTTAAAATCCCTTTGCTGGATCTCTTGCTGGCAGTGCTGCAGATGGCTATGCAACTGGACCCAGTGTTCTGTAGACGCATCTTTTCCCAGCAAAGCCATGGACTCCTTTAGAAAGTTTTTGTAAAACAAGAAAAGTTTGAGTGCTAAAACCAAATTAGCCAAAATCTCCCTGAAAAACTAAAATGTTTCTGCATCATCATTCACCGCCCTAAAAATATGTACTCTTTTTGTGAAGAAAAAAAGTACATGCTTTTGTGTGTAGGCAAGATTTGAAACATAATACCTCTTTAACGGATCACTTTGTCACACAGTTAAGTGTATCTATCTAGGTATTTAGCACTAACCAGGATATGGTGTTTCTCTCTTTCCATTGTCTTGTCTTCTTCCACTTTGCTGGATTGCCACTTGTGATGTTGTAGCTGGTCCTGAATTCTCTGAATCTGATCATTGGAATTTCTGCAGATCTCTTCCTTTTCCAAGACCAATTTACAGATCTCTTCTTCCTTTAATGATTTTTCATTGATAACTTTAAGCAACTCTTGTTTGGTCAAATCATATTCCTCTTGAAGTTTCTTGTATTGTACATCCAGTTTCTGCATTTGTGACTGAGCAGCAAACGTGACTTGTTCCTTCTCAGTTTGTGTTTCCCTGAGTTGTGTGATCTCTGAGGTTAATCGCTCTATTTGACAGGTTAGTTGTGAAACTGTGTTTTCCAGTTCTGATGCACTACCTTGCAAGTGCAGACACTTTTCCTTCTCATGCATCAATAAAGAATCCTTTTCATTAATGATGCTGATGAGATGGTTATTTTTTTCTTGTAAGCTCTTTAACTCTCCTTGAAATTGAGCAATTTCGTTCATTTCTAAGTTCAGTCTGGCTTCACATGATTCTGATTGTGCCATTAACGTCTTTTTAACCAGAGAAAACTCTTTATCTTTATTTAACAGCAAACTATCTTTTTCTTGCAAAGCTGTCTGCAAATTCTGAACTTCTTCATGTAGCTCAGAGATCACTGTTATTTTCTGGGTGATTTGGCTTTCACTTTCCAACAGTTTGACTTGCATCTTATTTACAGACATCTCCTGTGTTCTGAAAACTTCCTCTTTCCCTTGCAGATTAAGTTGTAAAGCTTCAAGCTGAGAGTGTTTGGATTGTAACTTTTCTGCCAAAGATGCCAGTTCGACTATTTTACTTTCCAATTCATTTCGTAGGCATGTGGTCATCTCTTGTTGTCTAAATATTTCTACCATTGAATTCTTCAGTTCAGATTTAATTATAATGTTTTGGTCATTCATTGCCTGGAAATTATCTTGATATTCCACAACCTCTATTTGTTTCTGTCTGAGCTCCTCGTTTAATCTTACATTTTCTGCTAAATGCTCCTCTAAAGTGCCTTTTAAATGTGCATTATCAGATTCAAGCTTCACAATATTTTCATTCATAATACCAAGCTGACTAGTTAGTGAAAGCACAGACTCATTTCTTCTGTACAATTCCTCTGAGTGATTGTGGCATTCAAGATTTTTCTCTCTTAAAGTGCTTTCTTTCACTTCCAAGGTCTGGTTCAGTCTGGAACACTCCATTTTCAGAGAACTCATCTCTTGTTGAAGGGTAAAAACAAGTTCTCTTTCATGACTAAGTTCGTTTTGTAGCAAACGACATGAATTTGATTCTTTCTGCAGCAGTGTGTCTTTCTCCGTCAGACCTGATTTATGATTATTAGCTTGTTTTTGAAGAATAGAGAGACTATCTTGTAATTGCTTGAGTTGATGCTGATAAGCTTCCATTTGTGTACGTTGGTCTGCTAAGGTCTTTTCTTTTTCAAAAACAATATGTTTGTATTGAAGTACTTGAGAAGTATTGGATTCAAGTTCTCTGCTAAGATGATATACTACTTCTTTGGTCTCACCGAGACATTTTGAGAGGGCTGCACATTCTAAAGACTTCTCCTGCAAGGTCTCAACTCCAGACTGCAGTTTCTTTTCTATATTTTTGTGCTCCTCTACTTGCAAAAGCAAATCTTCCTTTTGTTTAAGCAAGCCTTCTATGATTTTACGGTTTTCCACATCTTGGGTTTCAAAAATTAGGATCTTGTTTTGTAGATTCTCCCTCTCCTTAGTTGTTTCTGTGAGTGACTTCACCTGTTCATTTGTTTGTTTCTGAAGGTACGTATTCTGTTCATCAAGACTAGCAATTTTAGAAGCAAGTTTTTCATTTTCTTCAAGTGTTTTTGCAACCTTGTTATTCATTTCAGAAACAACTTGGGCTAGTGTAAGCACTTCTTTTTGTTTCTCTTCAAACATTTCTTGTAATTGTTGATTTTGCCTGCTCAATGTCTCATGGAGTCTAACAACGCCATCTTTTTCTAAAAAAATATTAGCCATTGACTGTTTGTTTTGCTCAAGTTCTTTGTTCAATTCATTTCCTTTGAGTGTTAGCGCTTCCTTATCTCTTTGCAAGTGTTCTATTGTTTTAACACTTTCTGAAAGCTGCTGTTCAACTTCAGATATTTTGCTTGCCAGTCTTTTCTTTTCTTCCGAACCATCAGAGAGGGACTGGACGCTAGCCTCAATTTCCCTTTTCAATTGACAATTGTCATTAGTGAGACTTTCGACTTGTAAAAGCAAGTTGTAATTCTGATCTTGCACAGCTTGCATTTGCTCCTTAGCATTATCCAGGTGCTGCTTTTGTCTTGCAAGCTCTCCCATAGTCTGCTCAAGCGATTCCTGAAGTTCCTGATTGTTATTATTCGTCGATTTAATACTCTCGATTTTATCAGACAAGTCTTTCTCAAGGTTTTCTTTGGCTTCATTTTGAATCTTAAGTTCTTTGTTAAATCTATCTCTCTCAGCTACTGTCTCCTCTTGAACGATCTTCAGCTTATCCTCCAATACAGATATTGTCTTTGACTTATCTTGGACATCTTGCTTAAGCTTTTCTTGACATTCAACCTGCTCCTCAAGTTTTCTAGAGAACATTAAAAGCTCACTTTTATATTTGCTGACTTCAGCAAGCAACTTATTACGTTCATCCAGGAAAGAGTCTTTTTCATGCACTTGATCTCTATCCAATAGCTGGTCTTTGAGATTCTTATTCATCTTCTGTATTTCCATGCGGAGATCCTGAATTGTTTTCTTGTCCTCTTCTGTTTGCTTTGTTATTTCTATAATTTCATTACTCTTTGACTCACCATCTTTTTTCGATACTTTTAGATCAGTTTCAGTTCTCTTCAACTGTTCAATCAGCTGAGGTATAACGACATTAAAGAACTGTTGATCAGAAAGCTGTGGGTCTCTAAAGATTTGAACATCCTGTTCAATTTTAGTCAGCACATTCTCTTTGAACTTCATTTCCTGTTTTAGTTCGTGAATTTGCTCTGAATATTCTGATATACTGGATGTTAGTGCCAATATATCTTTGTCCTTATCAGTGATGACATCTTGAAGTCTATCTATTTCACGCTCACAGCTCTGCAAGTCATGAACCAGTTGTGCTCTTTCTTCCAGATGAGCAGTGTTGAGTCTGTCAAGATCATCGTTTGTTTGAACCAGATCATTCTGTAATGATTCTACAGTTGTCTCTTGTTTCTGGACCTGAAACAAGAAAATGGAATGTCAACTTAATCAAATAAATAAATAATATATTTTGTCAATGTAATTGTGAAAAAAAAAAAAAAAGTGAAATGGGAGCCAGTGAACAATCATGTCTGTAAGATGTTACCTTGTCTTTCAGCACACTGAGTTTGAGTGTCAGATCTGCAACAGTTGCTTTCATCTCTGAGTTTTCCTTCTCAAAGGTGCTGCATGTCTTTGTAACTCCAGCCAGCTGCATGGGAAGGTAGTCTCAATTACTCGGATGTGATTCAATAAATCACATATACTGTATGTCATTTTTTTAAATATGTGACACTGTTCTTGATTCTTGGGTCTGGACTAAACTGTTTAAAAAACTAAAATGGATACTGAATGCAAAAAGCTCTAAAATGCTTGTAAAAATCACAAACCCACATTCATATTTATTACGTTATTTACATTCGCTTGAGTGGTGAAGAGGTGTTATATTTGGACACAGGCACAATTTTTATTATTTTAGCTGCTGACCAAAACATATTCAATTCACTGTTATATAATGAATGTGGGCTTATACTCTGATCTTTAATTTGAGGGTATTTACATCAAAATTGGAGGAAAAGTTAAGGAATTACAGCTCTTTGATATGTACCACCCCCCTTTTTCAAGGGACCATAAGTAATTGGACAATTGACTCAAAAGCTGTTTCATGGACAGGCGTGGGCTATTCCGTCGTTATTTCTACATGGAGTTCCAGACTTAAGGCAGTCATTGCCTGCAAAGGATTCTAAATCAAATATCAAAAATGAACATTTTACTCATGATTATATTTATTTGTCCAAGGCGAATTCATCTGCGATAATGAACGCGATATTGCATAGCTTGTCAGTGAACTACGGCTCTGTGTATTAAATGGCGCTCTATTTGAAAACAGGTGATGGAGATTTAGCGCTATTCACGGAACCGGCTTTACTGACGAGATGCACATGAATATCGTGTTCGATATATCGCCCAACCCTAGGGTGACTGTGTATAAAAATGGTTGTAATTCCTAAGCATGTGTGTTATATTTTTGTTCAACCCCTTGAATTAATTTATATTTATATTATATATACAAATTTAAAGTTTCATTTTATGCAAGTAGGTAAGAAAAAAAATGAAACATATTTCCAGATAATATTTTCTTATATTTGCTTTTTGCTTTAGTACAGTGTCAGTATAAAAGCCTATTTCATTTTAAAATAATTTATATTTAGGCTATACTTATAATTTGATGCCTAACATTTTTCTCACACAGTATGAGTGTAAAAAGGCCCATCTGAAGCTCTCTACTGCAACAGCAGAGAGCAAAACAGATCTCTTATTTACTAGGGGTGTAACGGTATGCGTATCGTGTATCGAACGGTTCACAGGCAGTTCCAAATGGAAGTGATCATCCCTATCCCCTTGGAGTGGGGACTTTGGAGTGCGCATGGCACGTGCGTGTCATTATGTAGTCGTTTGGAATGCACTTGAAGGGAGCGTAATTTCCTCATTATCTTCAGCTGGGATGTTCCCGTGACAACGCAGCACGGTGTGCATCAGCAGATGTCGCCATGTCAAAAGTCTTTTTATTGTTGTTAGCATAACTGTTGCAAATAAACATACATTTTATATTTTAAATTTTTTTTAATGCTATATAATATATATAAAACTTTAAAATGTATATTTTTTTATGCGGGTGTCCGTCAGTGAATCTGCTGACGCACACCGTGCTGCGTTGTCACGGGAACATCCCAGCTGAAGATAATGAGGAAATTACGCTCCCTTCAAGTGCATTCCAAACGACTACATAATGACACGCCGTGCCATGCGCACTCAAAGTCCCCACTCCAAGGGGATAGGGATGATCACTTTCATTTGAACTGCCTGTGAACCGTTCGATACGACTGCATGCGTTACACCCTATTATTTACATTGTGTCTGTTATAATAAAATTATTTTTTAGCTTGTATAACTCCGCACTGAACAAAAACTCAGGCATTTTGAGCAGTGAGTGGATTCAAGCTTAAATGCCTCTGATTGGCCATTGCGTTCAAGATATCAACAGTCTGCGATTGAGATATTGCTCAACGCTGCATAAATACATTGTAAATAGGAACCTTTGATGCTCTACAGAGCACAAATAAGGACTGGATAGCTTGCCAGATTAGTTTTGCCAAAATGCTATTATTACTGCTTCACCTAAGGGTGCTCTTGCTTTCTTTCACTGTCATAGAACCGGGCCTGAAACGGATTATTATTACACTTGGCATCAGTTTTACTGAGGTCAATGCTTTTGTCTCTCTCTCACACAAGACATTTAAGGGCAAGGGATTCATCAATAAAATAGGTTAGGAAAGCTGCACATATGCAGTAATCCACATTCACATGCTCTTTCTTCTGCAATGTATTTTCAATAACTGCATAGCAACAGTGCAATTACTTGATCTAAAATGATGCTTTGTAATTAGTATCAGAGGCTCGGCTGTTAGTAAGATGCGACAGTAGTTGTTTCGTGTCATGGCTGTGTTATTTCAGTTATGTCACTTCTCTTTATATGTTTTGTTCTTTAATTTATTTTACCTACCAATACTTAAGCACGAGAAGTAATAATGCACAAATTACAACAAAGAATCGCAAGCCACACACAACAGCATGAAACAGTTATAATAATTTGTTACATTTATATAGCACTTTTCTGGATACTTAGTTAAAGGGGAAGCTAACATGACAGATTCAGTCAGATTTAAGTCATAATACACAAACAGCCCTGGGCAAAAAGCAAGCATATATATATAATAAACTTCACATTTCAGCCTTTAAACCATTTTTTAAGAAAATGGATTACAAAGTATGAACTATTATATTAATGTAAACAATTACCAAGCAATTATTATATTAATTAAATAACAAATATATTTTACTCTCTTAATTAGGGATGGGTATCATTTACATTTTATCGATACCAGTACTTATCGATACTGTTATCGTTACTATTTGGTGCAAAAAGATATGTGAAAAGTTGTTGAAAATATGATTGTCATCATTTGCTCACTCTCAAGTTGTTTTAAACCTGAATGAATTTCTTTCTTCAATTAAACATAAAAATTATTTTGAAGAATATATTAATTTTTATTCTTGTACTGAACACAAGAAGATATTATGAAGAATGTGGATAACCAAACAGTTGCTGGTCCCCAGTGACTTCCATATTTTTTTTCAGTAGGACCCAGGCAACAACTGTTTGGTTACCCACATTCTTCAAAATATCTTCTTTTGTGTTCAGCACAAGAATAAAAATTAATTCAGGTTTGGTACAACATGAGAGTGAGTAAATAATGACAGAATTTTAATTTTTAGGTGAACTATTCCTTTAATGAAAATTGGCAGCATGTTTAGTTCTGTCCCTTTAAGACCTGCACCCATCTGTTTCTCTCGCAACTGTTTACTTTCACTTTAGACTTAACTGTGTTTATATGTAAACCTTGTGTGTTTTTGACATTATTAGCGCAATCAGACGATAACTAAGTAATCATGTGCTGTTTGACCGGCCTTTTATAGCATACGTACGCTTCAGGTGCATGCGCTCTGAATAAGCGGATGTCAGAACATCATGCGAATTAAATGTTTAACCAGTAAGGCTTTAAACTAAAGCACACACAAATAATGTACATTTGTGATTGCGAATAAGTGCAGTGTTTCATGAGTGTAACTCCCCTGAATCAACATTTGATGTGATTGTGAACGTGTCTTGCGAGTTGCAGTTGGAGCTGGAGCCGGGAGACATAGTAAATACAACGCATTGCTTGAGGTAGATGTTGTGTTTTGTTAGTACACTGTAAAAGATGCAACTGCACATTTTCCAGTTTACGCAACTTTTTAGTCTCAGATACCAAAAAATGCTATTTTCTTGAAACTACATAAAAACCCTTGTCAGACCAACAAAATTACACCAAATGTTGCCCCAACTAGTCAAAAACAGTTGTCTGAACAAAGAATTTCATATTGTTGAAATTAAGGCATTGTGAGTTCCCAGCATGCATTACAGCATGAATAAATTATGCAGTTACTGTTATAGGATTATTTTTTGCTGTTTGCTGAATTAATTTAAACTTTTTTTTGTTGTTGTTTTGTCATTATTTTTAGTCATTTGTTGTACTGTGATGTAAAGAGCTAATCTTTTTAACATTTGTTGATTGCCACCGTTCTTGAGGTTTGTGTGTCTAGTTTTGAGACCTAGAGAATGTTCAGCCACTCATATCTATTTCCTGGATATAATAGTTGTTTTACAAGCAAAGACAATGTTGTCTACCTATTAGA
The DNA here is from genome assembly GCF_012432095.1 of Onychostoma macrolepis. NCBI lineage: Eukaryota > Metazoa > Chordata > Actinopteri > Cypriniformes > Cyprinidae > Onychostoma > Onychostoma macrolepis. The sequence goes on along the minus strand of NC_081172.1, from coordinate 22,988,411 downwards.
CTTATCCATTAAGATTTGTCATTCGTAAATAAACAAAATCCACAATATGGTGACTGTATAAACATAATTTTTTTCTTCCAGGAAAAATTAATTACCTTAAAAACAGTAATTGTGGTTTCAGTTGTTGTGACAAGAATTTTTATATTAGCAAAATAAGATCAGCATTGCATGAAATAACAAATTTACATTGGCTGAACAAAGTATCTTTATTGAGAATAACTAAAATACCATTGTTGAGAGAACTCAAAAGTCTTACTGCATCAAGTTGCCTAAATTTTTTACGTTTTCTCAACTATTTATTTTTTTACAGTCTAAATGTTTCATTAGATTACTGGCGTTGCATTCTTTGTTCACTATTACACTACTGCATATATTGCATCTGACACTGGTGTCGCTTAGTTTTGTAACGTGAGCCCATACTTTCGAATGTTTCACTCTTGCCGCCTCTGATTGCACACAAACACACACCGCACATGCGCATGGATATCACACGCACGTCGAGCAAACGACGGCCAAATAATTCAGTGAAGGAAAATACCAAGCAGCAGCTTCTAATTCATCATTAACATTGAAGTATAAGGAGATAAAACAATGCAAGTATCGATAACAGTATTGTTTGTCCTGAAGCTTATTGGCAGTCCGGTATTGACCAAATTACGCACCGGTCCAAAAAAATACTGGTTCTCTGTACCCGTCCCTACTCTTAATTGTTTAGATTTTTGTAATGCATTATCTTCTTGTTGATCCATTATTTCACATTTACAACTCTGCTTGTCTGCAGTGTAAAAAAATTGGTTAATTTTCACATTAGTCTGAACAAAAACAGCAGACAGTGCTTATTGAAAATGCAAATTCATCTGACAACAGGTGGCACTTTTTAGAATGGCAGAAATATAGCAGTTTACCCCGGTAGCCACAGTACACAAAGCAGCGCTGCACCTGACTTTAAAACGTGTAGCAATTATATTTATTCAATGAAATCAAAGCCTTTAAGTTTATTCATCACATTAAGCCATATCACAATTCTTGTTTCAAATTTTTCTTTTTAAATTGCACTTATTGGACATAGGGTAAACGTACCTATTATGCTCACGTACCCATTAAGCACACTTCCATATTTGAGCTCAGATTATTTATATTTATATTTATATATATATATATATATATATATATATATATATATATATATATATATATATATATATCTATATATATATATATATATATATATATATATATATATAAAAATGTATTATCATACTTGATATCTTAGCCAATTGATGTGTTTGTTACTACATACATCCTGTAATTTCAAGTCAATCAGATCATTGCACACTGAGATATTCGTATCCATGTGTTCACACTGTTGGGCGGCCATTTTTAAAGCTGTAAAGAGGAGCCCTTTAAATGTGCATTTTTTAGATATTTAAGCCTTTATTTTGGGTAAGTTTACTTATTGTAAAATGAAGAGATTAATGTTTAGACTTTTGCATATTATAACCTGCAACTTGGATGTGGGAAATAATTACAGTTAGATCCAAAAGATAGTTTTAGCAACACAGCGCAGACGCTACAGAACACAGTTAGCTGACTAGCTGTATATGATTGTGTGCTACGCTAATATATTACTTCACAGGCATTACTGGCTTGTACTTTTAAATCCATAATATTATAAATTTACAGTTTATTGCTGGACTGTGGTTTTACACTGCTGTAATTTTTAAAGATTTCATATTATTGTAAGGTGAGCTTAAAGGGTGCACTACTATGAAAATCACAACTTCAGTGTGACATCAATAAGAAAAAGTATAATTTCATAGATATTGTTAATAATAGTTGTTCATAACAAAATACGTATGAACTTAATACATGACCAAAATTATTATTTTTGCAAAATCTTGTCGTTTCAATAAATATTACATGAAATTTATAAAACATTGTTGCTGCTCCAATTAGTTCAGTGTGCTCCCTTGAAGCTCTTCCACATTGAATGTCTTTGTTAATACTTCATAAATAGACTTTAAATATTAACTGATGGTTGTCACACATTTTCTATGGATTCTGTCAACTCAAATTTACAGACTGGCTCTGGCTTTTGCCAACTAGCATCAACTTCTCCAGACTGTAAATCGGTGAAAATCATGTAGTGTATTCCAGCCTTAAGAGACTATAGATAAGCTGACATCGATTTAATAAGAGGCTTCATAATGAGGCTAGTTTCTGTGTTCATCCCCATGAATGAAATGTTTTATTGGTTTGTTTTATTTGATTTTTGAATACGTGTAACTTAGCTGAACGCAGACTAGTATAGATGTTGCAATGTGCTTAAATGACACTTCATTATGAATATATAACTGATCAAAATTGAATGCCTTGTTGCTTGATTTTAGTGTTGTTTTTCATGATTGACTTTTTACCATAAAAAAAAAAAAAAAAGCAATTATTCTTTAAAAAGGTTGTTTAAAATAAACAAGAATTTTTAATAAAACATGTGATGTGAGCTTAATGGGAACAGGGGTACGCTTAAAGGGTAACCGAAATGCACCCATTAAGCACAGCCAGACTTTCAGCATTTAATGATGTATATCTTAAATGAAATGCTTTTGTCATTTAAAATAAAATTCAATATTTTTGTGAGAGAGATTAATATTTTAACAACTTTGTACTGAAACCAATATCTTGTGCATTAAAAATGTCTCCATGTAGATTTTGGTGAGCTTGATAGGTACGTTTATCCTATTTATTGTCATCTTGAAATATATGTGGCTGACAGATGAAATAAAGGTCAGTATATGCCCAATCATCTAGATGTGTCATCTTGTTAAATATGTACTCAATATTACAATACAGTTCATATTTACTCACATTGTGTTCAGTCTGAAGCAGTTTTTCAGTTATTTCTTGGTTTTGTTTTTCTTTTGTCTCTAAAGCCTCTTTCAGACTGTCAATAAATTCCAGTTTCTCTGAGGTTCTGGCAAGCGTGTGCTCCTTTTCCATGAGCGAGGACTCCAGACACTCCTGTGTGCTGCTCAGTCTGATTCAACAGATATGTTAAAGATTATTTTTTCTGCTATAAACACAGCACAGTGTATAAATGAGATTACCATGGCTACAAAACAGACAAGAATCTGAGTTGGAATGTTTCTGCAATTAGGCACCAGGACCTAATTTTAAATAATTACCCTTTGAGTTGTTTGTTCAGGCTGGCAATGAGAAGTTGATGCTTTTCTGTGTCTCTTATCTGCTGACTGCGAAGGTTGGCGACCTGTGCCTGCAGGCGCTCAGATTCATTCTGATGGATAGGAAGATGACAGATCATAACAACAATTCAAGCAAAATAGCAAAAATCCACCACACGGCCCAACTGCGTGTCATGTCGTTATAGATAAATGTGTGCTTAACCTAGGGCTGCATGATGATGACAAAAATCAGAATTGCTGATTATTGCCCTCAAATACTGTAAGAATACCAATTAATACACATCAAAAACAAGCTGGAAACTAGTTTGCTGTCATTTAATGCATCAGTACATTAAGGGTTTCATTTTCATTTGATTAGGATAAATTAAATTAATGTTTTATGCCGTCATCTGATTACCAGAAAAATTAAGAACATTTTATAGGGCTCTATTATTGTTTAAGAAAGGACCCTATACAAAAAAAGAATAGGTTTAAAATACAGGCCTGTGGGTCTTAATTTCTTTTTATTAATTCACCATTTGTAAACTGCGTTTACTGTTCATTTTAGAAATATCAATAGCTTTTGTCTTAAAACTATATTCACTGAATGTAATAAAAAATAAATTAAAAAAATCGAGAATCGAATCGAATCGAGAGCTTGCGAATCGAATCGGGACATCTGAATTGATACCCAGCCCTAGACCTTATATCCTCCAAAATGTGACCCCATTCACCTCAATTGTATGGGTCTTACTATAACCCAGATTTTTATTTTTTAAACATTATTATTATTACAGTACATGCATAATTATGCAAGTTGGTATTCTGGCCATATTTTTTTACATTTTACCAATTCCAAACCACGTCAAACTTGATAATTTTGTATTTAATCATTTATAAGTAATATGTAATTGTTAACAACGGCTGGAAGTGAAAAAATGCCCGACCCTGCTCCAACACACATTCCTGTGGTTTTTAAATTTTGAAAGACTTGATTATCTGAATCAGGTGCGTTTAATTAAGGTTGAAGCTAAATTCTGCAAGGCTGCGGCCCTCCAGGAACTGAGTTTGGTGCCTCTGTCTTAGCACAATAAAAAATAAATAAATAAAAACATTCAAATTTGAATAAATTGTATGCCGAAAGTGTCAGCTCACTGACTCAGTTCTGCACTCTCACAAAAACTACTAAAAATAATCTACAATAATTCTTTGATGCAACTGGAGTACACGTCAATATCGTGCTATAATCAGGAATGCACATAAGTTTCTCAGTCTGGTTCTCATGAGAGTTTGGTGTTCACCCTGAGTATAGTGTGACCTACCATAAAAATTAAATTAATAATAGCTTTATTTGTTTATTTTATTTCTTTTTTTTTTTTTAATAAAAAAAAAATAATAAAGTGTGATAATACCATTATATTTTAAAACAGAAAGAGAGCATTAAATAAAAGTACAATTATTTAACAGTACACTTGAAAATACAATGCTAATATTCACATTTTAATTTCCTTTTATTTCTTTACTTTTTTTAAATATGAATTTTCATCATCTTCAAACCTAAACTCAGCAAACTTTTATTTTGAAAGGTTGCCGGCAAGCGAGTATATACTCTGCAGGTTTCAGTGCTGTCAAGTGAAGCTATAAGGCTTTTTGCTCTGAAATGCGCAGTGCATAGCCTAGATTTATGCTTTCAGTTTGAATGTAAATCTTATACAGTTAATGCACAACATGGTGATTGTGCATTAACAGCTATCAACCATGTCGGTATGCAAATGAGCAGTCTGAACTTATTTACCCAGTGCATTACTAATCACTTATGTGCATGCCTGGCAAAAATAGTTACTTTTTACAATTACATAGTCTTGGCAGCCATTTCCGTAATCACAATTATATTTTTTGACTACTCATGCAGCCCTAGCTTAACTCAAACGGTTAAAAACCACTGTTGACACACCCTGTGTGTGAACTGCACACTTATTTATAGTGTGAAGGGGACAGTGTTAAAAACAGTACAAACAGTGATAAGTACAGTACAAAGAGAAGTTTCCACGCTCAGACGTGCTTTCAGAAGCTTACACAAACATAAACAAACCTGAGATGTGGAAAATGCTCGACCACCTTCATCTATACCAAACGTTGCCTGCGTTAGAGGAGTTTTGCACATAGTTCACTCAATATACAGGTCATTAACTGGCTATCCAAAACTCATGGCGAGATGTAACATGATTCAAACTGTCAAAAATATGTTTTCCCTACAATTAAAGAAAAATTAAAGACTTGCATCACTCAGCATTTATTTATTTTTTTTAGAAACAGCTAAAACAGACCTTTTGACAAGCCCCAGCACCTAAAAATTTTAGTGACAAATCATACATAAGCCACTTTTGCTGTCAGTCTATTACTTTTTAAGATTTTGTAAGTTTGTTTGTATTTTGTGCCTCTGTTTAAATTTTTTCCTTTAATACATTTGTCCAGTTTTTGTCCTTAAAACATTCTTGATAGTAGAACTACTTTCTTATGCATCCCATTCTAATCTTTCGTTACCAATTCTTTCGAGGCTTGAGCCATAGACATGCAGTTATTAGCAGGGAAATTATGGAAATTGATCAGTATCTTTTAAATGGCCTTTGTAATACAGTAGTTTGAAATGTTTTGGCCAAGTGATATGGAACTGTAAAACGGTCAACAGATTTGGAACTACTCATAGCTGTATTTTTCAAGAAAATTAATCACACCTAGGTTTTAAACATTTTATTTCACTGTAAATATTTTTCAGAAATAGTTATGGTTAGTTACAGGAAAGGATTTAGTGGCTCAAAAATATCTATATACTGTATAACATTTTTTTATGTTGGTTTTTGATGGAAAAAAATGGATCAGGCGAATTGCTTCTGTGCAGATTATAGGAAGGTAAATAAAGTGACTAGGCCTGATTCATTTCCACTTTATTTAATGATTCCTGAGGCAATCCAATCCAATAATTTAGTGACTGACAGCTGCAGTAAGTGAGGGAGCAGGCTTAGCGAAGGGTCAGTTGGCAAGCAGTGTAACTGCAGAGGCTGATATTGATAGCGCCGATATACGTACACTCCAAAAAGTTTCTGTGTACCTGTAGTAATTCAATGCGAGCCTGAAGTTGCAGACGATCCTCTAGATCTTGGCACTGTTTCTCAAGGACCAAAATCTGTTCCTGCAGTTGGTTTCTCTCTAGTTCAAGCTCCTCAACAACAGACTTCAAGCCATCTAAACAAGAGAAAAAAAAATGGCATATATCTTAATTTATTCAATTGATAAACTTTCCTTGAACTCTCACCTCTGTCTCCAATCAATTTTTATTTAGTGTAATTTTTGTGCTAATCTTAAATGTGTAATGAACAGCATATTACTATATAAAATGAGTTTTAATATTTAATTAGCCAACCAAACGCAAAGCATCCACGAATAAAACAAAATGTTCCCAGTAGAAATTTATTACAAAAAAGCGACGTTTCGGTCCACTGACCTTCATCAAGCTGGAAAAATGCAAAAAGCTTGGAAAAATGCAAAAAGTTTCAACATTGACATTAACTACTCATTTGAACTCTCGTATCGTGGTTTTCAGGGAAAACTTCACTCTCTTGGTCATGTCGCTTAACTATGCTATGTTATAAATATAAAAACTTTTTTTTACTGAAGTATTTCTTCTGTGTGCAGTTGCGTTCATTTGTTCTGATTTCTCCACAAGACTGTTTCACATACAGACAGGCTACATGAGCCTTAACTCATGAGCAGTAACCTTGTTACTGTTGATTATTCATTATCAATTGCGGTTTAAACTGAATAAAATCAGAATCATTCTCGCTGAAATTTTAATTTTAATCAGATTAGTTGTCCGGTTGGGCAAGTAAAAGTCTCTTTCACTTGTCCCTTCAAAAATCCACTTGTCCCAAACAAGCTCTGTTACTGTAAGCTATATAAAATTCAACCCGCCAAAGTGGCTAGTGTGATTGACCATATTACCCGCCACTGCTGAAATCCAGCCGCATTTGGTGGGTTGGTGGGTGCTAATGTCAAGTCACGCATGTAATAATAAAAGATAATGTTACATGCACTTTTCATTCAATGCACTTTATTTTATTATCCACTTTACCCTTGATTTAGTATTTTATTACTATTTGTGACCCTGGACCACAAAACCAGTCATAAGAAAACAATTTAAAAAATTGAGATTTCTACATCATCTGAAAGCTGATCTTCATTTATGTATGGTTTGTTAGGATCGGACAATATTTGGCCGAGATACAACTATTTGAAAATCTGGAATCTGAGGGTGCAAAAAAATCTAAATACTGAGAAAATCACCTTTAAAGTTGTCTAAATGAAGTTCTTAGCTATGCATATTACTGATCAAAAATTAAGTTTTGATATATTTACGGTAGGAAATTCACTAAATATCTTCATGGAACATAATGGATAATTTTGACCCATACAATGTATTTTTGGCTATTGCTAAAAATACACCCCAGCGACTTAAGACTGGCTTTGTGGTCCAGGGTCACATTTAGTATTTGTTACTAGCTAGTCTGTTATTACAATATTTTATTATAACAGTTATGTCTTTGTGTTGATACAGAAGTGTTTACAAGTTGGCTAGAATCTCATAAAAACCTTCAGGTAACCAGATGATAAATCCCTTCCAATTTACATATTTCTTGATGTGATCAACTTGGACAACCATTCTTAGTTGGTGCACAGAGATAAAAAAGACGGAGATCATCACACTCAAGTGAAGTGTGATCAAAATAACAAGACCAAAAACTGCACACGGCAAACATTTAGAACATGGACAGTGTCTAGTGGGTTTCACACCTGTATCTGCAGCACTGTGCTGTGGCCACCATCCACCCATGTTCTCTCCATTCACAAGAACATCGCAATCAGTGGGGTCTTGCCTACTATGAAATTCCAAGTCCTCCTGTAGAAAGAAATAGAAAGAACATACATTATTATTATTATTATTATTATTACCACTACTACTACACATCACTTAAAAAAAAAGAAAATAAAAAGAAAAATACTTCAAATGAGTAGTAACCCCCCACACCCCACAAATCTGCAAATCAGGACAACAACAACAAACAAACAAAAAATAAATAAATACATACATAAACTACTCACCCTCATGTCCTTCCAAACCTGCATGGCCTTCTTGCATTTTTCCACATCTTCAAACTTCAAATTTAAGATCAGTTACAAAATATGTGAAAATTAATAGCCTTTGACTATACTGACAGCCTTTACACAGTGCATCTTCTTTATACACAGTGTTTGAAAGTAATGCATGCGTTAGTGAAATTAGAGACTGGCAACTGAGGACTAAGGGTCTACTGTGTTTGATGGAAAAAAGTCAGTCTGAAATGATATGAGGGCAAGTAAATGATTTTGACTCATTTCTGACTAAACTATTCTTTTAATTCAACTTTGCAACAGCAAAAAAAAATAAAATAAAAAAATAAATAAACAACAATAATAATTCAAATAAAATAAAAAGGTACTAAATACAGTTTGGTGACAAATTAAAGCAAATATCCAAGTGGACTCACTGTGGGACTGGCTATAGTTTGATGAGCATGAAAATTATGTGAAACATATGATATAGCCTTTGCAGTTACCATATTTTAAGCCAATTAAAAGAGCTTCTGAACTTGCATGTTAGACACCACCATTATCAAAACACCAGTTGAGGGAATATCTTTTGGAAGAGTGGTGTTCCACTGCTCCAGTAAGAAGTAATCCAATTTTTACAATCAATACCAAGGTGCATTGAAGCTGATCTACTAAGAAAAATTTCCTTTAATTTGTCACTCATCTGCACGCAATTTACCTAGACACTTTAGTTCATACCTGCAGGCTGCGTGGGGTGAAATATTTGGGCTTCCTGCTTTTCTGTGTGCAGAGTCCACGGGCCTGGGCCAACTCCTCCTCCACTTCCTGTTGCCGATTGGCTAATGCTGGATCGGAGCAGCCAGGAAACAACCAGTCATCCTCAATCAGTTTTGTGCCACAAGACAAAGGGAATGGATCAAATATGTTTAGGGCAATGAAGGGCAGAATACAAAATCAGGATTGAGGAGAGACAGCCGGGTAATTCTAGTGCAGATTAGAGAGCGGAAAAGGGCCGGAAAGCAGCAGGTAGCAGCACACATTACAAATTCAGCTTCTGTGGACTGTGGACCAGAAGACTAAAATACGCAAGACACATATAAGCCATAATGATAATTACAGTGCAAACTACAGCGATAAACAATTTTTTGAGGATTATTTTTAGAAATTTTAACAATTCACCTTGGTCTCAGCAATAAGTGGGTAATACCACCTGAAGTGTCTTTCAATCAACTATAGCATGGAAGCGAAAGTGGGACACCTTGAACAAAGTGGTGCATGACTATAAATATGATTCATTAAGAAATCAGTCTAGACAATTGCATCACCATTGGGTGAGCACATCTGTAACAACAACAAGGTGAGAAAGGAAAGTGATCACTTTGATCATTATCCTTAAATTAGAGCAAGACTTCATTATGGGCTCCTCATTATAGTCACTGCAACAATGCATTAAAATCAACATCTTCATTAGCACAATTGACCCCATTCTGTTTTTCTTAAGCACAAAGTATACACTTTTTATGCGTACACAAGGGACTTTGTACGTGCAGGTCTCACATGCGCACTGTTTTTGCAGTAATCAGTTTGCAACAGCGTCCCAGGCCGTTGTTTCACAGTAGAAAACGAAACTAAAGAGACGGAACAACAACAACAAAATAGCGGAGACTGCAACAACAACAGACGCTCACATTGACAAGCGCTTGTGAGCAAGAGGGTATGAGACAACTCAGCTTTGGTTTAAAAGGGTTCAAAAACATTTGTTATTGGTCATAACTTGACAGGGAAAAACAGAGCACTGCATATAGATGATTTCTAGAGTGCCCATGTTCGCACACAACATCAAATTGAGTATACAAAAACAAAAGTATACTTGGGGCTTTACCATAAAACAGAAAATGAAGAAACCCACTGACAGGGTCAAAGAGATAGTTCACCCAAAAAAAATGTAATTCTGTAATTAATTACTCACCCTCATTTCGTTCCAAACCCAAAAGACCTTGGTTCATCTTCAGAACACAATTACGATATTTTTGATGAAATCCGAGTTTTCTGACCCTGGATGGACAGCAACGGAACTATCACATTCAAGGCCCAGAAATGTAGTAAAGACATTGTTAAAATAGTCCATGTGACATCAGTGGTTAAACCTTAATTTTATGAAGCTATGAGAATACTTTGTGCGCAAAGAAAACAAAACAAAAAAAATACTTTATTCCATAATTTCTTCTCTTTAGTGTCGGACTTTGATGCGCATTCACGAGAGTACCACGATGCAGGCGTGTGGTGTTGCTGACGCAGGAGCTGGCATTCTGACGGAGATCCCGGTTGCGCTGCAGCTTGTTTGCAAGCGGAAGAATGTACACGCATACGTCGTGGTACTGGCTTTCTTAATTTGTGTTCCAAAGATGAACGAAGGTCTTACGGGTCTGGAATGGCATGAGAGTAATTAATGACAGAATGTTCATTTTTGGGTGAACTATCCCTTTAAGGCATATTGATACAGGGCAAGATGGATCTATGCTTTCATGTAATTTGCGCCAAATGGAAACTTTCCTCACAGGCAGACTTGCCAGTTTCTTGGAGGTTAGCTGACCTTGTCACCTAGGTACCTAAAGGTTTGTTGATTAGGCCCTTACTTTTCTCCATATACAAAACACTGCATGGCAGTTGGCACATGGTTTATGTAACAAAGTATGTTACATGGATGGCATACAGCTTTACATTTCAGCCAGACAATCCAACAGTAGCAGCACAGATCTCTTCCTGCCGGGCAGACATCTCAGCAAGGCTAGGAGAATACAGACTCCAGCTCAACCCCCCTCCCTCTGCCAACACAAGACTACTCCAGACATGCTGTTCTATGGACTTCCAGCATGTGCAATCGAAAAAAAATCAGGGGACTGGAAGGAGCACCACAAAATGTTCCTTCTGTGAATCATTTTTGTGTTTATTTTGCTTTGGATCATTGTCCTGCTTGCAAGACCAACAACCACCACTGCCTAGTTTAAGCTTACTGGCAGAGACAGTCAGGTGTCGATGTATAGCCACTTAAACTGCAGTGTGCTACTGGTAGGAAACATTAGTTATTCAATTAATCTTCATAAAGTCTATACCATTTGAGAGCTTAAAAGCAAGAGATTCATCTCCTGAAGTCTTTCAATCAGTACATTACTGTGTCAGTACATTAGAAAGTGGTATTTGGACAAGAGACATTGTGTTTTAGCATTCCGGTTTGCAATCAGGAAATTTTAGGCTGCTAAAAGTTTCAGTCCAAGAATCCAGTACACACAAGCATTCAAACTGTCAATTCAAAACAGTGCTAATGCAGAGAAAACCCAGCCAATTACATCAGGGATGGCAGTGAGAAAAAAGAAAAGAAAAAGTTTTGATGGATAAATTGTAGTCAAGATTAAGACAATATGAAGTGACACAGAGGAGCCATACAGTATGTGTGAGTCTGCTATTAATGAGACAAACAAACCACACATGCGCGTTCTTGGCATATTGATCACTAACATCGTAGTTTATTTTCTAGTTTAGAATTATCACAATTAATCTGTGAAGTTGCCAAATTTCTTGGCTGGTGAGTGTTTTATAATGAATACTGACCAAAGAATTGTGTTTTGAGGCGTCTGCGATGTTTAATGGTGTTACGTACATACGAGAATCAGACTGAATAATCACTGAGTTTTGATATATTTGAAATGTTTCTGTTTTTCATGCATATTTTGCTATGTTTAGTAATTCTGAATGTATCCCTACAATAGTTATAGGCGGTCAAATGAGGGTGGCTGCTTTAGTGGTATTTTGGCATCACCACATCGTCCTGTTTGGCATCGTACCTTGACTTGAGCTTAACTGTATAAAAAAGCTCTAAACAAAATGTAAATTGTATTTTTCCTCTCCTGTTTTTGCTGTTGCACTGTATACAAACACTGTGAATAAAGAAATAATGCAATAAAGTTTTCATATGTGCTTTGGTGTGCACTGTATTTCTAACAGGAAGAACAATGATGGCACACCACAAGTCCAAAAGTAGTAAAATATTTATTTATGTTCTTACCATGAAGAGCTTTTAGGCTTGAAACATCACCTGTGGTGAGAACATAAATGTTTTTCTACTTTTGGAGCTGTGGTTTGCCAACTTTGCTCTTCCCATTTGAAATTGTTTTTATTGTTGAGCACCCACATTAAGCTTTTGGCCTGTTGGATGTGCGCACTTTGATCTTTGTGCTCTGTATTTGTGAAATATATGTGACCCTGGACCACAAAATAAGTCTTAAGTCGCTGGGGTATATTTGTAGCAATAGCCAAAAATACATTGTATGAGTCAAAATTACAGCAAAAATTTTAACTTTATAATTCAGAGGTGTGATAATGTTTGACATAAAAAAACAAACACCATGTAGACAGCTGACAAAGGTCTGTTTTATAGCAGAGACTTGGCCAGTGATTTTGTAGAAGAGGGGGAAAGAGGCAGAAAAAGGAGGATAAAGCAACAAATGAAGGACAGGACGCCATGAGCCAGCCTCGTCTGTGCTGCCAGAATTTCCTTAGGAGAGGATGAAGAGTTCCAGAAAACTACTGGGAGCACAGACGGAAGCAAACAATGGAGGCGATGAAACCTGCATGCACAAAACTGATGGGAAACTGTTCTCAGTGGCTGCACCCATCATGCAGAGCAGGAGCAGAGGCGGAGATGGGGAGGAGGAGGAGGGTCTCAGGGCCAATAGGTGGGAGAGAAGTGTTACAAAACAAATGTAATCAAAAAACAAACCAAACATTTTGAAAGTAAGGCTCGTTTCACACTAGAGGCATACATGGCACATATTTTTCTACAGCACCCGTGTTAACAGATTAGAGCATCCACACTGTGCACTAAAAAGGCATGGCAATGCACACCGCTTACGCTCTGCATATGAGCAGCTTCTGTGCTGCTTCTACTCTACTTAAACATCCAGTGTGAAACGGGCATAAGAAACCTAAACATCTCATTTTTTTCAAAAGTGATTAACCTCTTTTACAATTCATAGCAAGGACAACAGAACCTGATAATAAATAAAGAATAAATAAACATTTAATGTATCCAAGGTAATAAAGAGTGCCAAAAAACAGACAACTAGAGAAAACACATTAAAATGTATATGAACTCATGGGAATGTGTAATATGTATATGGAATCATGGTCACTGAGGTGCTCAAAGTTTGGCTGGCTTATAACACACAATAAGGGGATGTCCAGGTAGAATGTATTATTGTATTTCATGTTCACGGTTTTTAAATGTTGTTCCATGTACCAGTGGTGGACGAAGTACACAAATCAAGAACTCCTTTTCAATTTTACTCGGGTAAACGTACAAAAGTATTGATCGATGAATGTTAATTTTGTATATACACTACTGTGTATACAATGTACACTACTGTAAAAGCATATGGGGCAAATATACAAAATTTTAACACCGCAAACATACTAGTTTAAAACTCATTCAAAACTGCTTCAGCAGAGGGGAAGATGCATGGGCATTACGCATTTTAAGGATCCGTCTCGTTTTTACTTACATTTTTTTTTTTAAACAAATAAAAAAAAAATACACCGTTGAGACGATGATTCACCAATGTGGACATGTCCGCATTCAAGCATTTCAAACAGTGGGCTTAAACAGCTTGCCCTTATATAGTTCACAAACAGCTGACAGTTGTGACCTAAATATGATTTTTATTTACAATAATAAATCCTAAAACTCAGCATTAGTGAATTACTTTTCATATCATCAGTCACACGCGTGCTCAAGCTCTAAAGATCTCCTGGGCTTGGCTCCTTTTGAGTCAGACTTGTGAATTCATGGAATTGTTAACTGGAGATTCGTTTGGACCAGATCATTTGAATCACTGACTTACTGACTCGAGAACAGCTGCAGTCCGATCAGTCCAATTTGAGAATGAATCATTCAAGTGCGATTTGAGAAATGATTTAAGAGGTTCACTGAAAAGAATCAGCTCATTCACAAATCAGACACTGCTATCTAGTCTCGGAGCGGGGGCGATTTCTTCTGTTTAAAATAACGAGGAACGACATGTTTTTTTATATTATGCTTTGGAGTGTAGTGAAGTAAAAGTAAAAGTTTCTCAAAATAAAAATACTCAGATAAAGTACAGATACTTGAAAAATATACACAAGTACAGTAACAAAGTGAAAATACTTTGTTACTGTCCACCACTGCTATGTACACATCCATTTAAAACCTGACCAAGGGGACAAGCATTAATTGTGAACCTTGTAAACAGATGGCTGCTTTCAAATGCTCATGTATGCTTTGTATGTGTACAATACAGCTGTGCATGGCTGTATGCGAGTGGTTAAATGAAGTCACATTAACATACTTGGTTGATTTAAATCCTAATCTTAAATTTCAAATTTAATTCCATTGTATAAATAGATACCCCTAGTATGCATTTAGTAAAAAAATAAAAAAAATAAAATAGGACAAGCCGCATTATGATGCATCAAGAATCACGTTGTAATTGAATCAATAACCCATGAATTGTAATCAAATCGAATTGTGAAGCCAGTGAAGACTCACACCTCTACTGAGCAACCTTTAATGCAGCACTCAGCTCAAATAACACTTTCAGACAATACTTTAAGGTTTACGTACCACAATATTAACATAGCTAGCACCAGTATGCCCTTCAACATTCGACCGTATAGACATGCACTTCTATTTAAAAGGATAGTTCACCCAAAAATGTCAAATTCTGTCATTAATTACTCACCCTCATGTTGTTCCAAACTCATAAGACCTCTGTTCTTCTTCGGAACACAAGATATTTTTGATGGAATCTTAGAGCTCTCAGACCCTCCATAAACAGCAAGGGTCCTTACATGATAAAGGTTCAGAAACGTAGCAAGGAGATCGGTAAAATAATCCATGTGACATCAAGGGTTCAACCTAATTTTACAAAGCTATGAGAATACTTTTTGTGCGCAAAAGAAAAAAACCGGCTTTATTCAAATCTGTCTCCTCCGCGTAACCCTAGCGCCATTTTGGAGAATATCCACTGAACACAAACAGCGTATGCTCTTCTGTGTAAGCTGCGCCACACGCATGTGTTGTTTTTGCTCAAATCAAAGTGTACGTACAACGTAGAAATCATACGCTGTTTGCGTTCAGTGGATATTCTCCAAAAAATGGCACTAGGGTGACGCGGAGGAGACAAATTTGAATAAAGTCGTTTTTTTTTCTTTTGCGCACAAAAAGTATTCTCGTAGCTTCGTAAAATTACGGTTGAACTCCTGATGTCACATGGATTATTTTACCGATCTCCTTGCTACGTTTCTGGACCTTTATCATGTAAGGACCCTTGCTGTTTATGGAGGGTCTGAGGGCTCTCACATTTCATCAAAAATATCTTAATTTGTGTTCCGAAGATGAACGGAGGTCTTACGTGTTTGGAAAAACATGAGGATGAGTAATTAATGACATAATTTAAATTTTTGGGTGAACTAACCCTTTAAGTCTTAGTTGATAGTCATGGTTTGTCTACCAAACAGCTGTTGATACTTGATCTATGAATTTTAAAAATTTGTGAATGTATAGCATAAGCATCCTCACCCTCTCTCTCCTCCTCGATGTGGCTTATTCTGAAGGCCATGACATTCTTCTCATGACCCTGATCTCGAACCCTTTCTGCCTCAGTCACCATGGTAATCATTTCTTGCCACTCCATCACCTGAACATCATCCATGCTGCCTGTCTCACTCACCTGTTATCAGAAACATACATATACTATACTTACAATACAACAACATATCATATCAGCAGGGCTAGTTAAATAATACTGTTAACTTTTAAAGTGCCATTTGACCACTGTACTGACATAAACATTAAATACAAAAAATGCTTTTCCAAGGAGAGACCCTAGGAGATAATGTTATTTACGTCTATATAAATAAAAGACATTTAAATGATAAATTATAAGTTTAAATTATAATAAACACCCCTTCCCTGTGGTAATCACTTTAATGCACAAACTTGTGTGGTATATTACTTTTATAATTACGTCAAAAAAGCAAAACAAATAAATATATCATTGCCTGTGATGCTGCTCTCTCGGTCACCTGCTCCAGGTCGGCCTGCATCTTCCTCTGCTGTTCCTTGTATTCCATAAGCTGCTTCTGCAGTTCATCTATTAATGTCCCAAGAAAATCTTAACATAAGACAACATGCAATTTAGGGATGTGCACAAGTACTCGCATACTCAGGTGCTTGGAAGTGAAAGTAATGATCAATCATCAAAACACTGATCCATACATGACATGACTTCTCACTGAATTAAAAATTCTATACACAAAAACATCACTTTCAATTTTGGGTCATTCCAAGTCAAATTAACCAAATTTTAGACTTCAAATAGAAATGTGCTTTAATGTTATTATAGTTGTATAGTTTAGTAAATATAAAAAAAGGAAAAGTCAGTGGTTCATTATTTATATTTATTGTGGATGATGTTATAACTATAGCAACCGCTTCTCCATTGCCATGTTTTGCTAGAAAGCATAACGATTAGTGAAATGCTTGGTGTAAACTATTAGGTAAGAGTGACGGTTAAGACGTTTGTTGCAACACTTTTAAAGAAACCTTCTGCCTCCAGGCCCTGGTTCTTAAAAAAACTGTTGTTTTGGTATCTTCAATTTAAAGGCTCTACATGGTTCCGTTCCTGGGGTTAGGGGTATTCTGTGGCACTGCTGGTGTTTTGAGACTTGGGCATTGCAATACTACTATAGAACTGGAATACCATGCAACCCTAATACACAACTGTGGTCAAGCCAGCCACATTTTGAAAATCGTTTGCCGGAAGGTCAGAAAGACAAATTTTCTGAGCATTTCTTTCAGTTGGCCATTACGATTTTGTGAATATCATCTCCAGACATCAATTTTGGCTATTACTGCATCTGTTGAGTGCTTGAATAGAAAAAAAAAAACATGTCCATCCCTAACGCAAATAAATGATATTTTAAACTAACTGGCTCCACCTCTTCATACCATTTTTTGCCTTCACATCTTCATACAGCTCCAGTTTGCTGAGCATTTCCTCTCTCTCTTCTTGCAATTCAGTAATGCGACTATGTAGGGACGTGACATCAGGGGACATGTCGAGACATACTCCAGACTGAAGTCAAAAACAGAAAGCAGTTAATTTAATTTAGCTGGATATTCATCTGTGCAAATCTAATGAAAAAATAATATACTTTGTTACCTGAACTTTTTTGAGTTCCCCCTCGAGCTGCCTGATCCTAGATTTGGACCATGCTTTCATTTTTAAGAACTTTGCTTCTGCTTTACTGGCCTCTGCTTCTTTCAGCTTCACTTGGGCTGAATTGGACAGAACAAAACAGACTGAAATATTAAAACAAAGCCACTGACAAGGAACTACACAGAGTTTTAAAAAATGCAACGAAAGGACACAGAATATCTTTAACTGAAAATAATAAACACCCTTTTACTATATAGGCACATTATAAGATGCACATTATAAAACATGACATATGTGACCCTGGACCACAAAACCAGTCTTAAGTCGCTGGGGTATATTTGTAGCAATAGCCAAAAATACATTGTATGGGTAAAAATGATCGATTTTTCTTTTATGCCAAAAATCATTAGGATATTAAGTAAAGATCATGTTCCATGAAGATATTTTGTAAATTTCCTACCGTAAATATATATATAAAAATAATGTTTCATTAGTAATATGCATTGCTAAGAACGTCTTTTGAACAACTTTAAAGGCGATTTTTCTCAATATTTGATTTTTTTTTTTTGTGGCACCCTCAGATACCATATTTTCAAATAGTTGTATCTCTGCCAAATATTGTCTTATCATAACAAACCATACATAAATGGAAAGCTAATTTATTCAGCTTTCAGATAAATCTTAATTCAAATAAATTGGCCCTTGTGACTGGTTTTGTGTTACAAGGTAACATATGTAGTGCTTTAACGCTTCAAATATTTAAAATATATTTCATTCACATCAAGAACTAGGCTCTACAAGGCATGAAATGATCAATGAATTGATGATTATCATGATCAATGAGATCACAACACAATTTAGTGCAAATTCAAAAATGTTTGATGTTTGTATTGAATTGTACCCAACAATTCATTATATTATTAAGTATATTATTTTAAGACACCTAATATAAAGTGGGACTTTTTTTTTTAAATCTTTTAATCATAATGAACATACTGGGCTGCTTTTCCCAAAAGCATTGCTAGCTTAAGTTGATCATAGAACCATTGTCACCAATGAAGCTACGATTATAATGGGAAACACAGCCCTGTTTGATAAAATCATGAATAAACTTTATAGGAATATAAATGATACAGATGTAATGCTCTATAACAGATTAGAGCTACATGAAACTGTAAATTAAATTACTGTATTGTCCCGAATATAAGACGACCCTGATTATAAGACGACCCCCCTTTTTCCAGATGTACCTTTTGGAAAAAGGCTTTTTGAAATCTAAATCTTGTTTTTTTTTTTTCTCTCTTTCTCTGTAAAACATTTTTCTTAAATTATTTTCAAATTGCATATTTTTCCTATTTTAATTTTTGTTTTGAAAGTATGGTAAATACTGGTAAAATGTACTAACAATGACATTGAAAAATAAACACTTTTTGATATACCATTGAAATAACAGGTAGCCCATCTGAATTATATAACATTTAGGCTATCCATCTCATAGCCTGCCAAAATTTTATCACAGTAGAAGTGAAATCTTATTGTAGTCTTCAAATCTGGGTACTGTCTTATGTTTTAAAATCACTTACAGAGGAAGTTTGTTCCCATCAGACTAACATGACAGTCACGATCATGCTTCTGTAAGCTTTTCTTTTTCTTTTGTTTTCACTTGCAATCTTTACAACACACATTACATTACATATTTCATGGCACACTCGTTTTATGCGTTGTTGGCGCCACCTATTGTTGTGGGTGTATTACTGACATGTCAAAGCCTAGAGCCCGAATATAAGACTACCGCGTTTTTTCATATGTATTTCCAAGAAAAAAAACATTGTCTTATATTCGGGTCAATACGGTAATTAATTTGGACAGTATACTGGAAGCAGAGAGAAATGTGGACTTCTATCCTAAACCTTATTTTACAATGTGGTGTTTTCCCAAAAAAAAAAAAAAAAGACAAATTACTAATTTTGGGCACATCCCTAAATGGAGACGTTAGACACTGCTACGTTAAGTGATAAAAGTTTATAGATCTTTAAAGAAAATTTTTAAATTCCAAGTTACTGTGACGTGCTTAACCAGCATTGAGTTCATTTGAGAAAGAAAGGTCAAACTGTAGACAAAATTCTTTAAGCATGTGACATGATTGTCTACCTTGCAGCTCTGTGACTCTCTGAACTGTGATGCAGGTGGATTGGCTTGCTGATGCATCTGCCGGCTGTGATATAGAGCGCTGAAGAGTCTCAAGCTGTCTGCGTAAGGCCTGCTCCTTCTCTGACAGCTCAGTCTCGTGTTTATCAGCAGCACTGAGCAGCTCTGCTTCATGTTTCTCCAGCAGATCCTTGATCCGAGCCCGAGTAATGTGACGTTCTGCCTCCAGCTTTGACTGAAAGTTTTCTCTCTCACCCCGCAAGAGCTGTATTTGTTCTGTCAGCTCCTACCAAACAAACACACACAACTCATTTTACAAATCAACTCTGAGAACTGTAAGCAATAGGGACCGACTATATAAATGTAATTATTTCCTTATGTGTGCACAAACATACAGACACCAATCACACAGGAAGCTACATACTATAACAACCAAGGAAATCGAAACCTTTAAAAGATCATTCATATAAATTCAGTTATTTTTTCATTATAATTCCATGTATTAAGGAGTATATATTTTGTTATTTTCATTATTACTTCTTTTTTTTTCCAATGTTGTTTTATTTTCTCACCCCATAAAAATTTGACAAAAAAAAAAAATATATATATATATATATATATAAATATATACAATGTTTTTATGATTTTATATATATATAAAAATCATAAAAACATTCTGTGAAAAAGCTTAATGGACAGTACAAAATAACTAGATGCAATTTTTATGATTATGATTTGCTTTGTAATAACCCTTGTTTAATCTGTGCAAATCATGGTCTAGTGTAAAACTGCACTGGTAAATCATTGGTATTTTATTTACTTTATGTATGTTAAGACGACATCATTTTTGTGCAGTCACATGACATCTGACCCCAAAACAAAGCACAATGAGCAATACTGTCAGCAAGCAGAAGGCAGACTAGTAAAAGTGCAATATAAGTTAAACAATAAAAGTTCAAGAATATGGAGGTTTGGAAGGAAGCCAAGTTTAACTGGATTTCCAACCTAAGATAAATGTTTAATATCCTGCTATGCACTTTGAGACGGCTGGGCAAAATGAGCAGGACAAAGCCTCTCTCTCTAGTCTAATGTCTTCTCCCCACATTCCAAAGCAAAGTAGTAAAAGATCGGAAAAGTGAATTTTATGTTTTTCCTGATCACAAAATTATGATGGTGCGCAGTGAAAATAAACTGGATGTGCCTTACCTTACTTAACAAGTACACAAGACTATCTGAATAAATCCATCTTTTTGCTGAGTAACCGATTAGTGGCACCATGATGGATTCTAACTTCCATTTGGGTGCTTTCGTGTTCCGGTCTCCATAGAAATCCATGTTAAAACGGGGTAACAAAAGATTGACTGAATTTAAGCTTTTTCAATTTAACTGAATATAAAAATGTGCACAGGGTTAAGCTGTGCTGTTGTTGGCTGCCACATTAACGGCAAGAAGCTTAAGGAATTCCTGTACAGTACTTGTTTTGCATAACTTACCAGCAAATATGTCCGTGTCCGGCACTGTATGAATGGCTTGCAGTGCTTAAGTTAAAATACTGTGTGTGAAATAATAAAATAATGTGTGCACTTATCATTTAGTGGACAAAATCCTGCGGACTTCGCTTGATTGGGAGCTGTATTTAGGATATGTGCCCTCATCTGTTTTCAGTGCAGCTAACCGTGGGTCGCTTCATGTCATCTATGCACTCATTAAACTTTGACAGACGAGTTAATGCAAAAAGACCGTCATTGAGACACTGTAAAGCAGGACTGCCCAAACTCGGTCCTAGAGGGCCGGTGTCCTGCAGAGTTTAGCTCCAACCCCAATTAGACGCACCTGAACCAGCTAATCAAGCTCTTACTAGGCATACTAGAAACGTCCAGGCAGGTGTGTTGAGGCAAGTTGGAGCTAAACTCTGCAGGAGACCAGCCCTCCAGGACAGAGTTTGGGCACCCCTGCTGTAAATTGATGAAACTATGGTGCCATGTGCTTTTTAAAACCATTTTCATAGGTTTAACGCTATATTATTGGCTCTGAAAATATATTAATTTGACTAGAAACACCAGAGACCAGAAATGTAAAGCACTGTTACAGTCAGGCGAGACTTCAGGGTTCAGAAAAAGGTGGAAATGACCAGTAATATGTAATTTGCAAAAAAATGTGATTGAGAATTTGGGAAGAAAAAATACATGAATACATGTTTGCCATAAAAAGTGATGTAATAAAGTCATTACATTTTAAGTAAGCCAAGTGTTGCCATTGCATAGAATTTCATGCATTTTTAATAAACTAAATGTAAAAAAAAGCATCATTGACCATTTGAGCATATTTGTAAAATGGAAAATACCGTGGCTTGGTCATCTTTACTGCTGAGTGCTGCATCCTTTTCCCTGATCAACTCTTTTAAATGGGCCACAAGTTCCTCCATCTGCGTTAGCTGCTCAGTGACCTCAGCAAATCTCATATCGCTGCCCGTGTCCACCTGCGGGGAGCCAGGAGCCTGAGAAAAGCAAAGGATCTATTAATGCTGTTGAACATTTATGCATTGCACAATGTAAAGGGGTGAGGGTTCTCATATTACCCTGAAGAGTTTTATTTAGCTATAACCGAGTGACTTGCTCACTACACAGTTGCTCACGAAACAAATATGCTGACATATTTGCAATTACTTAAAATTAAAAGACACTCTTCACTCGTAGACATTCCCACACTAAACATATAAGGCTGATTTCTCATCATATGCATCACAGAAAAACAATCTTCATTATGAGATATTTAAACTAAAACATGTGTAATACTCACTCCATGCGCAGAGCCGGACTCATCTGCTGAAAACCACCTCAGCATTGTTTACCCAACCAATGGCCTAAGATCTTAGACAGGAGGTTTTAAATAAAGTAAACCAAGACTACACAAAACTCAGTCATCCTACTGGATGGTTCTTCAAGTCTGGTCCGGGAGGTGCCCTGTATTAAAACGTCAATAAGTGTAAATGTCTATATTTTAAATAAATAAGTTGTAAACAAATGTATAAACGTTAAAACATCTAACGTTATCTATCATATCTAAAATAAGTATTATAATTTCATTATAGAGCATCACCTGATTCGAAGATTTCTGTATTCAGTCAGCAGCGAATGATTATAAATTAATATCTAAACAAAAAAGCCGTCATCAATGATTACAATCTAGTCAAACAAAGAAGAAAAAACATTCTTGGCGGAACAATTCGCACATCATACGGTGTCAGAAATCTAATCCTAATCGCTTAAAACTGAAAGTATGCCGTGCAGCTACTAAGAATATTTAAAAATGAAATGTCAGTTAACATAATCTTACCTTCCTCCAATAACATGGACTTCTATCGCTTCACATTTCCAATACAGTGCATTTCCAAGACGAACTGTTCACTCGTACATGACAAATATACATATATGTTGTATTGAACAGTAGCGAACCTATAACCTTATTGTCTATGTTTACCAATGTGATAAACACTCATCTCGTTAATGCGCAAGGTTCTTCTTCTTGTTTAATGGCCGTTCGCTGCTTTGGAGCATTACCGCCACCTACTGTACATTGGCACGATGACGTTTATGTCCGATTGTATGTTTTGCCTGTCTGGTCTTATTAAAAAATAATAGTAAAAGTTTTTCATACGAACCAGATGAATGAACCATGGAGAGGGAAGTGTTTTTTTGGTGCTAATGAGTCTTTCATCCAATTAATAAATATTTTAAAACACCTCAATAATAATAATAATAATAATAATAATAATAATAATACAATTTAATATTAAGTTATATATAAGTTTAATACGTTTATTTTATATAGTGACTTTCTGCAAACTCAAGGTCGAGTTTATCAAGGAATTTTTTCACTGTTATTTTTCTCTCTGTAATACAAATATTGGACTGTTAAACCTAAAGGGGTCATCGGATGCCCATTTTCCATAAGTTGACATGATTCTTTAGGGTCTTAATGAAAAGTCTATAACATACTTTGGTTAAAATTTCTCAATGGTAATGTAAAAAACACCTTTTTTACCATGTCAAAATCAGCTCTGTTTTTAGCAAGCCATTCTAGTCCATGTTGCTTTAAATGCTAATGAGCCCTGCTGACCCCGCCCCTCTCTTCCATGGGGTGATGAGCAGTTTACTTTAGCCACGAAACTGGCTAACTAGCACATAATTAGGAAAGGCAATTTGCAAAGATTCATTAAAAAAACCCTAATACTCACTTCTTCTGTAGATGAAGCTGGATCACAAATGATTCGAGCGAACATAGACACAATTAGGCACATTGGGGATCGGGCGCATTCCCTTCAAAGCAAAGGTAACATTAATCCTCTGCGTCTTCAGCGGCTCAGATGTCAGGAGTAAATGACAACTGCTATGTTCATTATTACATCCAACAACAAAACACCTCAATAGCTTAATCGGAGACATTCTTGTCTTCCCCTTCACCGGAGTCGACACAATGGCGGACAGCTCTCAGCTCACTCAGGGCGGGTCTAAGGTAAATTGGTCTTGTCAATCAATTATCGTGGGAGCAGCCTGTAATCTCAGAACAGCCTGATTTGAGAAAGGGGATTTTAAAATAGGGATTTAAAAAAAAAAAAACACTGGTTGGATTTTTATCATTATAGGATGGATGTGTACACACACTTCCAACACACATTTATGTTCAAACAACTTGAAACAAACAAAGTGAATTTTGCATCCGATGACCCCTTTAAAATTCAAGTGGCTTTTTTGTTACGGTAAAAACAACAACTACAAAATGATATTTAAATGCATTCTGTGCTGATGTTATGTAGCGTTAGTAGTCTTTTTCCAGGCAGACTTAAAGAAATAAACACATACAGTATGTCTCTTGGAAGTCCTGCAGAATTTAACCAATCAAAACTCCCAAAGTATTTCTCATTTTGTGTGTCTTATGCTGAGATTATCCTGAAACTACACACCCTTAGGATGCAAGAAATAAAAAATTAGGAAGCAGGAATTCAAGGAAATTAATTTGTATATTTGAATATTCTTGATCACCCAAGCATCAATTCAAAGGGTCAACAGCTGCGCTCTAGGGATTTGCCCTTATGTTGTTGAAGTTTGGTTATTTAAGAAATGAATAAAGCAAGATGCCCTGCTGAAATATGCTAAATCTATGGTTTATTTAAACAGCAAAGATAAAACATAAATTAAAAATAGCTGCCGATTACATGCACCATCTTTCGAGACATGACTGGGTATATCTGCTGTTTTACCTCAGTTTGTAGAATACATTATTTACACAAATCATATCGACTAGCACTGGCCACATATCACATACTCTGTCTATCCATTTGTTGCATTTTTCTTTGTAAGGTTCCACAAGATGCACAAGCTGATGAGTTTGTTCATTGCTCTTCTTTAAAAAAGTTCTTGATCACAGTGAAGGAGTTCTAAAACATGGTGGTGGAGGCCACGAATGTGACAGTGCATGGAAAACACTGGGCATAGCTTAAGTATTTTTAGTTGTTAATAAAGTAGTTTTTTAGAATTCATCTTCTGCTGACACTCCTCCATCTTGATTCTGGAGTTATATATTGCTTTGCGTTGATGCGCTCCGTTTCCACAATGGTATAACTTGTTCAATTTAAGATGGGCTTTATAGACTTTACATGTAAAAAAGGTCTCACTTTCAAGTGCTGTGGCCAACACTGAACCTTCATTGAAACAATCTTTCGCCAAAACTGTGGTCCAAAGAACCGATGTATAGCAAAGACTATAGAAATACAAAGACGGTTCACTCCTATACTTTTGAATGGGAGAAACGGCAATGCGCAATATGGCGGAATAGTCCCACCTTCTAAGTGAAAGAGCCAATCGCCGACTGGTAAAGTCCTTGCGTCACTGCAGCGGCCGTTAGAAGCTCTGGTTCCTATAGAAACCTGAGGCTAGACCAGCCAATGCGCTGTCATAAGCGAGTTATAACTGCACATGCGCATTGGCTGGTCTAGCCTGAAAAATAAGATTTTTTTTTAATGCTATTTGAGCATTAGAAACAACATTCATGGGTCAGTTAATTTAAGATTTTGTTGCTGATCTGAAATATGTAATTTAATTGTGAATTGTGATTTAATTGTGTATTGCCTGCATAGCTCCATTGTATTATTGACAGTAAGGTATTTATTTATTTGCTGGCTAAGGGTCCACTCAGAATTATTTTTAACTGCAGTGCATTTGACAGCTGAAGATACAATTTCATGCCAGTTATAGGGTTGGTATTCTCTTTTTGCAGCATGTCGTTGGTAGGATTGAGCAACATAAATAAATAAATAACACAGTATAAGCATAAAACATCCTGTAAGTTTCATAACTCAAAACGTTCTTGTTAGTAGCATATATTGAAGCCAGTCTGTCAAAACAACAGCTTGTGGAATGTAGGCTACCACTCTATTATGTAATAGTGTGGGTAAACACCGCCTCCGCAGAAGAAGATCAACGCCTGCTTCTACATCGCTGCCTATTTAGCCCCACCCACCAATTCACGAACATGTAGTGTAAATAAAGAGAGGGGCTAACGCAGGTACGTGGAAACCAAATGATAAAGATGGCTCATAATACAACAAGACAGTTGCACTGTGCAGTGCCAAGTTATGGAAAAACGATCTTTGCATTGCCTTCCTTCCGATCCCAACGTTAAGAAAGAGTGAATAAATTTTATTTTTAACTTTTATCTTTATTTTTAATGACCCAGACTGCGTCATTAAGAACTTGGTCCTTTGTTCACTTGATTTTACTGCGGATTTGTTTACAAACAAGGAACAATTTGATGCAGAATTTTCAAAAAGATTGAAAAACAATGCTGTGCCGACTTGGATCCGACAGTAATGTCGCAACTCACAAGTGTGAGTAAAGGCGCGTCCACGCCATATTGTAATTTCCGTTATAACGAGATCTCAACTTGTAAAAAGCGTTTGTTTCCTCGTAGAACTTGTAATTATATCTTGTGAACTGGGAGCTTTCTGAGAGCTACAACTTGTACTACCTGACCACCTCAGATTCATTAGGCATTATACTTGATTGAGGCATTGATATTTCCGAGTACGAGTCCAAGGGTGTGAACAGATCCAAGTTGAACGTCACATGTTGTCATCTCAAAATCACAGTAATCACGATATGGCGTGAATGCAACATAACTGTTCTCACAGTTGGGGTAGTCGTGGCCTAACTGTTAGAGAGTCAAACTTGTAACACGAAGGTTGTGGGTTTGAGTCTCATGTCCGGCAGGAATTGTCGGTGGAGTGAATAACCAGCGCTCTCTTCCACCCTCAATACCCTCCACGACTGAGGTGAGACCCTTGAGCAAGGCGAACCCCCAACTGCTCCTCGGGCGCTGCAGCAATATGGCTGCCCACTGCTCCGTGTGTGTGTTGACCACTGTGTGTGTGCGCACTTGGATGTGTTAAATGCAGAGCACAGTTTCTGAGTATGAGTCACCATACTTGCCCACAGATCACTTCACTTTGCTTATTGCTTTGTCTCTTTTTACAGATCATTTGATATCTATTGAATTATTCATGCATTTTTGACCTAAATCACAGCAGTGTCCATCTATGAGGAATGTACGCTGTCAGACATACACTATATCTATATACACTATAGCTATATCCAATCGTAGCAGTGGGTGTTTATTTCCAAGTCTACAATCCGCCACACCTATTCAAACAGAGCATTCTGCTGAGGGGGGTTAAAAACAGGACAGAAAAAAGCCTATTAGTTCTAAATTATGATGTTTTTGATGTAAAAAATCTTGATAACATTATAAGTGGACCTCAGAGAACAGTACACAATAAAAAACAAAGGCAGTTCATGAACCCTTAAGCCTGCTCTCTTTAGTCTAACTCTTGACAGTAAATGCACATACACACCTATTTTTGATTGAAGAACCACCAGTGTAGGCCACCAGTGTTTCAACTTTTTCTTGAAAAAATAAAAAAAAAAAAATTTCTTCACTACTTTGTCAGTCACAATGTTACTCATTAAAGCAATGTTTATTGTATAGATGGAATTTTTGTGTGTGAAATGGCCATCTACCCAGAGTTTTCTCTGCTTGTGACCCAAGATGCTGGGATAGGGTCCAGCATCTCTGCAACTCAACATGGGACAAACAGTTTGGAAAAAAATATGGATTGATGGATGTATTTACTTTCCCCTAAGTAATATTGTTGGTGTGGTATCTGTACTTTTACTTAAGAGTGGAATTTAAGTTAAGCTAACTTTTCACCACTAAATGGATAAAAATAATGTTAATATATTTCATCTTGGTGGACTATATGCTATACACATGACAAGCACTACTACTACTATTAATTCTGCTACTGCTGTTGTTATTGCTGCTGGAGAGCAAGCACAGATATCTGCTGTTGCCAAGACATATAAGAACATGTAAGATATGATTCTGCTGCTGTTGCATGAGTACACATACATAATATCCCTCAACAAAGAAGAGAATAAACAAATTGCATGAACACAATACAACTTAATGAAAGCCCCCAAAATGCTCATCTACTGCTAAGACATAGGGTAAACGTACCTATTAAGCTCAACAAAATCTACATTGAGACATTTTTAGTGCACAAGATACTGGTTTCAGTACAAAAAGTTATGTTAAAATAAAATATTAATCTCTCACAAAAAAATATCTAATTTTATTTTAAATGACAAAAGCATTTCAATTAAGATATACATTATTAAATTCTAAAAGTCTGGCTGTGCTTAATGGGTACATTTTGCCAGTCTGCAGATTTGAGTTGACAGAATCCATAGAAAATCGATCAATTTAACTTAAAGTGACAACCATCAGTTAATATTTAAAGTCTGTTTATGAAGTATTTACATAGACGTTCAATGTGGAAGAACTTAAAGAGAGCACACTGAGCTTAATTGGAGCAGCAACAATTTTTAATAAATTTCATGTAATATTTATTAAAATTAAAGGATTTTGCTAAATAAATCTATTTCATGTATTAAGTTCATACATATTTTAATATGAACAACTATTATTAACAATATCTATGAAATTATATATTTTTTCTTATTGATGTCCCACTGAAGCTGTGTGATTTTCATAGTAGTGCATCCTTTAAGCTCACCTTAAAATAATATGAAATCTTTAAAAATTACAGCACTCTAAAACGACAGACCAGCAATAAACTGTCAATTTATAATATTATGGATTGTTAGATTTTACTGTATTTGGCTGAGCAGTAGTTTGGGTGGCTCGCCAATGTACTAGATTTCTCTAATACATAAAATAAGTAAGCTTGACCAAAGTTCTTGTGGGGAGAAGAATTTATTGAAGGTAGCAGTGTAGCAGTTCTTCAGCAGTGATGTTAGCATGTCAATCCTTCAAACAATCTTAACCCCATGGAGAGCCAATGATAGTGTAACCTTATGATGACCCGATGTTGACCTAAGAGGCTAATTATATGGGCCATTTGGTTCACACTTTTGTAAACATAAGTACAGCTGGCTACAGTTGATTGCAAATACATTTGACTAAAGTTAATTAAAAACAAATAATCTTTCAGGATGTAAAAGTACAAGCCAGTAATGTCTGTGAAGTAACATGTTAGCGTAGCACACAATCTTATACAGCTAGTCAGCTAACTGTGTTCTGTAGCATCTGTGCTATGTTACTAAAAGTATCTTTTGGATCTAATGTAATTATTTCCCACATCCAAATTACAGGTTATAATATGCAAAAGTCTGAACTTCAATCTCTTAATTTTACAATAAGCAGTGAAACTTACCCAAAATAAAGGCTTAAACATTTAAAAAAAAATGCACATTTAAGGGGCTCCTCTTTAGGTGAAAGTTTTTAGACAGCTTTCAAAATGGCTGACAGAGTGAACACATGGAGACTCATATCTCAGTGTGCAATGATCTGATTGACTTGAAATTATAGGAGGTATATAGTAACAAACATATAAATTGGTTAAGACATCAAGTAGGATTATAAATTATTTTTTCTTTTTATAATCTGATCTCAAAAATGGAAGTGTGCTTAATGGGTACGTGAGCTTAATAGGTATGTTTACCCTATGTACTGCTACTGCTTCAAAAGGACCATGTAAAATGCATGTTTGCCTGGGCCAGCTTGCCTGAATGCTGTAATACTAGTGAACTATTGCTGTGTGTACCTAGTTACTTTAGTCTGATACCTTAGGCTTGTTGTTGATGAGAGAAAAAGATTACAACAAAGATTACCCCAAGATTTCTGACTGAACCTGATAGGATTTTTGTTGATAAACCTAGCTGGATGGTGAAATAGTTCTATACAGTCCAAGTGGCAGGGAAGATGAGAAGCTCTGTCTTTTTTAGGTTGAGATATAGGTGATGTTCTTTCATACATGCTGAGATATCCATCAGGCAGTCTGAGATGCATGCATTGGGTCATCTTGTTGAAATGAAAAGTACAGCTGTGTGTCATCAGCACAGCAATGAAACTATGTGAATGAATAATGGGTCCCAATGATGTAATGTATAAGGAGAGGAGAAGGGGTCCAAGAACTGATCCCTGAGGAACCCCCGTGACACAGACAGTGGATAGATCCAACAGAATGACAGCTGTTTTGTCAGAATGACATGCCTTTGTGAGAGCAGGAAAAGAGGATTTTGTTAGCCGTGGATGTGGACAGTCTGAGTTTGTTGGTATGTGAAGCTGAGAAATGAATGCTGATGCTTACAAAATCATCAGCTGTTAAAGAGCTGGTGTGAGGTGGAGGAGGGGTCAGAGGAGAGAACTGAATGTTTTAAAGAGACTGCCTGTGTTGAAATGCAGCTTATCTTGTTTTCCTAGGCAGACTTGACATATTGGCCTAATATTTGTATAAGAAGATTGGTCAAAAAGGACACAATGACATAAAGTGAAAGCAAATAACATTTTGAATATGAATGATTAATGTTAGTTTAAAATATTAAGGTTATGATCTGGCTCTGTGGCTTTAGTATATTTTAATTTTCTTGTATTTTTTATTTAAATTGTTTTAATTCATTTTGGAATAGTTATCCTCTTTGCTAAAGCTTTTTCTGGCACAAAAATAAACAATAAAAAAACAATTCAAGAGTGTGTACACAGTGTTAATGTCTAAAGTGTCATGTTACAAAAGTATAGTCAGTAACACTACAGTCTAATCTAAAGGGTTAACTCAAAAGACATAAATACAACAAGGTATTGTATTTTATGAAGATTAGACTCCAAAAAAAAAAAAAAAAAATTAAACTAAAACATAACCTTATTATAACCATAACTCTTTATTATCTTTATTACTACATTCAGTATTATGGAAAAGAACCATCATGACAGAAATTAAAAGCAATAATTTGAGACCAGAAATGCATCACATAACTGTACGAGTAAATAATAATAATAATAATGACTATGCACCCGTTTGTAAGGAAGGTTGTAAATTAACTAATTTCTCTGCCCAAAGCTGTCACGTCACGTGACAAAAGAACGAACGACTCAAACCCGATGACTCGGGAGGTGAACGAATCAATTCTCTTTCCGGCTCTGACTGCATAGATTCGTGTATGCGGCTGTCACGTGATGAACGAACGACTCAAACCCGAAGACTCGAAACAGGTGAACTAATTCCATTACAGAACCTATAGGATGTTGCAAAGCGGCAACCTCCCGCTCCCTCTCTTGAAACCAACACGGAAGTGACTAAAACTGCAATTCATCGACTGGCCGCTGGAGGCTGGCTCCAAAAGGGAGTCAATCCCATAGACTCCCCATGTTAAAATGCCCAACTTTACAGCAGAAAAAAACATGTTTATAGCCTGGTACAAAATTTTTTTTTGGTCTATATAGCTAATTTTGCCCTTCGTGACAACTGTGAGGGGGGTGAATTTTTTTTATAACTCATCCGTTTAAATTATATTAAGCCTTAAAGTTCTGCATAATTAAGGGCGTGGCCACTTGAGTGACAGGTGGACTGCCGCTCTGCTCCAGAGTGTGAAACTCGCTAGAGTGTGAAACTTTTGTATTTGTACAGAAAAAAATTATTATAGGTAGGACACTGGGCATCTGGCAATTAGATGTTTTAATAAAAATGATCTCAAACTTGATTTTTACGGCTATATTGATATTGTACTCTGCTTTTGCACTGTCTGCAAAATGGTAACTGATGTTATACTGTGTTCTGCCTTGGTTTCTCCGGGGCTTTTCTCCATGATACAACATGTTAAACACGTCCCAAAATGATCAATAACTCATTTTCGACCAAAAACGAAGTTATGGTGTTTAGTCTTTGCACGGCAGCACTGCTGTCACTATAGAGGGATGTGGTTTCAGCTCAGCTTCACCCACGTCCCGCCTTTTTGCCCATTTTCGATTATCCGGGAGTGACGCGCTTCCAAGATGGCGGCGGCCGGCTCCGCCCACTTTAGGCTTCAAAAACGCTTTACGGAAACCTACGGGTGACGTCACGGACACTACGTCCATTTTTTTTTTACAGTCTATGGATGTTGCGCATGCGCGACTGAACGAATCACTCCCTGAGACGACTCGTTCTTCCCGAGTCACATTAAAGATTCGTTCAAAAAGAACGAATCGTTCAAGAACGACCCATCACTACATTTTACCCGGGATTATGAAACCCTGCTCCGGAACAGGGTTAGCACCGCATTTGTGGTGTTAACCCCGCATTACGGTGCTATGTTTGTTCAGTGTTTTTTTTTATTTCATTTTTATTTAAGTTTGTTCAGTGTGAAACGGAGCGGTGTTTGCTTGTTGCTGCTGGACCCTTGGCAACAGACAGCCAATCAGAAATTGAGCAGCGAGGCTCATGTCAAGTCAGTAACAGGAAACGCGCGACCTGTAAACTGCAGCCGGTGAGAAGATAATATCAAAAGATAGAAAGAACTGGAGTGAATAGGAGACGGTATTATTCTTATGGTACTGTACAAGTAAACAATAACGTATCTCCACACTTAAAAGAAATATTCACATACTTTGATCCTAGTTTTCTTTCTTTTGTCTTTGTTTTCTTGCCTTTGTGCGTCATGAGGCCGTTCACATGTCGCGCCTAAAAACGCGTTTAAAACGCTAAGCGCGCCGCTTTCTCCTTTCCAAAGCGCTGTAGCTTGCAGTGGCGTCTGCCGTTGCTAAGCAACCATGACCCGCGCTCTTCATGAAGACTCAGAAGTTTCAGCAAAGGATAAAT
Source organism: Onychostoma macrolepis (assembly GCF_012432095.1). Lineage (NCBI taxonomy): Eukaryota > Metazoa > Chordata > Actinopteri > Cypriniformes > Cyprinidae > Onychostoma > Onychostoma macrolepis. The sequence goes on along the minus strand of NC_081172.1, from coordinate 22,955,472 downwards.
TGATTTCCAGCAGTAAATCGCTTGCAGTAGCTCTGCTGCTAAATTTATTTTAAAATGACTATCCCTGCCTGTACAGCTGATCAGCTGTTCCTCGATCTTCGCTGATCTAAAGACATAAGCGGCGACGTTTTTAATAACTGGCAAGACGCGGGAAAATCCGGTTGCCTGCTGTGCTGTTTGTCCAATCAGAGACAGTGACACCGCAAATATGCAAATAAGAACGTTAACCGGGGTTTTGGAATGTACCCTGTGAAACGTCTGTTAATGTATACCCAGGGTAAACAGTTACGTTAACCCCAGGCATAGTATGAGCAGTGTGAAACTGATTACAGATAACCAGAGGTGGGGGACTCGAGTCACATGACTTGACTCGAGTCGCAAATTTAAGGACTTGTGACTTGCTTGACTAAATAAAGAAAATGACTCGACTTGACTTGGACTTGAGATCCAGTGACTTGAGACTTGACCTTCATGACTCGGCAGGACTTGACTTTATAACAACTCTAATTATTATTATAAATCATTACGACATAATTTGGTAAACAAAACGCAAGCCACTGACTTGACACAGACTTAACAGAATACAAAGTAGTATTTTGCCTATTTTCAAAATGTTATATTTAAAACATTTAAAATGTGTAATTAAAAAAGTAAATTTCTGAGGAAAAATGAATAAGGTCGTGTGGCAAAAATATATTTGTTCCTGTTTGATACAGTGATTTGACCCTTATCAGGACTCGACTTGCTTGATTTGTTTGTACTGTGACTTGCTTGAGACTTGAACATGTGTAACTTGCCCCCACCTCTGCAGATAACCCAGGATTCCGCTTATCCAGGGTTTAGGATGACCCAGGGTTAACAATTTCAAGTGTGAAAAGCCCTATAGAGAACCAGGAAGGAGGATGATCGGGTGAGTATAACTGTCCTTGGAAATCTTCTTAGAATCTCGAAGCAGAGAATTAACAGACTGACTTGTCTTTACAGGGATTGGAGAGGAACAAAGACACGTCGATGAGGCACACTCCTCAGGAAGCTGGAGACAAGGGAGAACCAGGAGATTCAGAGAACTAAGGAGGAACACAAAAGGTAAGTCTCTTCGAGATCTGTACAGCGACAGAGAGTCCACTTCATAAACACTAGACCAGACAAATGTGCTGACTCCGGTGTGTGCCTTTGTACTAGCTGCTGATGAGGTGATTGGATGAGTGACAGGTGCAAGTGATCAGAACTCCGGTGATAGTTGTGTTTGGGTGGAGGTGGAGTCTGGCCGTTCTGTGACATCATAAGGGTCAATCTTTTTTTAAATTGAGATTTATTCATTTTCCATTGCTGTATGATTTGTTAGGATAGATAGGACAATAAGTGGCCGAGATACAACTATTTGAAAATCTGGAATCTGAGGGTGCAAGAAAAAAATCTAAATATTGAGAAAATCACCTTTAAAGTTATCCAAATGAAGTCCTTAGCAATGCATATTACTAATCAAAAATTAAGTTTTGATTATATTTACGGTAGGAAATTTACAAAATACTGTATCTTCATGGAACATGATCTTTACTTAATATCCTAAGGATTTTTGGCATAAAAGAAAAATCGATAATTTTGACCCATAAAATATTGTTGGCTATTGCTACAAATATACCCCAGCGACTTAAGATTGGTTCTGTGGTCCAGGGTCATAAATACTGGTAATATATGAAAATGCCAAGGTCTCTGGTAAGAGGCGGTTTGGATAAGTGATATTTATGTTCCATCTGGTTGAATGAGCAGTCTGGTGTCAATGACTTCTAAGAATGCAGTGAGGAAAAGAGCAGGAATCCTTTTCAGCAGTCTTGAACTCGAAGCACTGTGGGATGCCAAAATCCTGGAGCACCAAAGTGTCCTAAAATCTGGAACTTGCAGATTTTCTCCTGTGGAACTCATTTACATAGTCCAAAACACTCAATTAGAACAGTGTTTTTAAAGGTTCGCTGATTAACTTATGAAACAATTACCAGAATACTTTTAGCAATGTTCTGAACACATAAAGAGTTCAAACATAATGGAAAAAGATTGAATTGTCATGCGTGCATTCTGTTTTATGTAAACAGCTGAATTTGTGTAAGGGTCATTCCACAAAATCGGTGCCTTTTGCGTCCCTAAGAAATAATCAAACATAGAATTAATATAACAACAAATAAATGTACGATTTAAAAACTTAACAATACTATGTATTCTTACATCAATATTACATGATAAACAAAGTCAATTAAATATTATTTTTAAATCATTTTAATAGCATTTATGCTGATAAGTGTAAGGTTTTTGGCCTGTCCCTCATTATGATTTTTCTTTTTCCGTAAGCCTATGGGAGGAAAACGCTTAACGCGGAATTAAACGGATTGCATTCTTATGGGCTCATCTTCTTGTCTGTATATGAATTACTAATAATGTGTAGCTATTCTGCCCTCACTTTGCTGTCTCTCTTCCCGAAGTTAGACAGATAGATAAACTCTTTCCAACATGTAGACTTGTGGGAGAATGCTGCTTTATTCCACACCACGTTGAATGTGTATGTTGAAACAGAGTGAAACTACAGAAAGGAGGAGAAGTATACTGAAGCTATAGTTATCTCTAACAACATAATAATATCTCCTTTTAGTGTCATTTATGCTATATAGTCCTTTCATAGCTTTATAAACAATAAATTCATCAAATTGAATACAAATTATCTATAAAAAAACTTAGACAATGCTTTCTACAGATGATCACAAGATGAATGGCTGCTGCAAGTTTGTTGTGTGAAGTTCTACTTAAAAAAGGTAACTAACTGAATTTAACTGACTTAGAATGTTACTATGGTAACTATATTTTAAAGCAAGGTACATGACTAGGTATCAGAATTAATCACTACAAATATTAAACTCAAATAGATGATCCAGAACACTCCCTGCCTGGCATCTGTATGGATATCATCATTTTACTGACATATAGTCCACATTATTCCATTTCTGAAGGCAAGAGAAGGACTGTGTCTGAGATAGGACGTAGGTAGACCCTTGGTATTCCATCCTTTATTGTCTTCACCTCAACCTTCCTGACTCTTCCATCCTTTCCTTGAAACCCCTTTAGTACAATGCCCATGGGCCATTCACTTCTTTTAACTTGACTGTCCTTAAGCAGAACTACGTCACCATGTCGAAGGTTACGTTCTTCTTGTTGCCACTTTCTTCGAGTTTGTAAAGTATTTAGATACTCACTTCTCCATCGATGCCAGAAGGTGTTGGCTAAACTTTGAACTTGTCTCCACTGGCGGATGTTGAGGTCCTTTTCATTAAAGTTTCCATCTGGGGCTAGAAGTGTGCCAGTCTTTTGTGTGAGAAGTGTTGCTGGGGTTAGGATGAGAGGATTGTTTGGATCCATTGATACTGGTATTAATGGACGAGCATTTACTATAGCTGAAACCTCTGCTGTGAATGTGATGAGGACTTCATGGGTGAGCTTTGCCTGACTGACTTTCAGCAACATAGAATCAAGGATGCGCCTGGTGATGCCTATCATGCGTTCCCAGCTGCCTCCCATATGCGATGAGTGTGGTGGGTTGAAACTCCAAGTCAGTGCATCCATTATGACTTCAAAAAAATCCTGTATTGTAGTATCTGTACTGATTTTCAGTTCCTTGCATGCCCCAACAAAGTTTGTACCACAGTCAGACCTTATCTGTTTAGCTGGACCACGAATGGAGAAGAATCTCCGTAGAGCATTTATGAAGCTTGATGTGTCCAATGATTCAATCATTTCAATATGTATAGCTCTTATGCTCAAGCATGTGAATAGTACTGCCCAGCGTTTGCTATTAGCTTCACCTCCTCTAGTTCATCGTGCTGTGATCTTCCATGGTCCAAAAACATCCAGTCCGACATAAGAGAAAGGGGGATCAGTACTCATGCGGTCTACAGGTAAAACGGCCATTTTTTGTATTTCTATCTTTCCTCTCAATTTGCGGCAAGTGATGCACTGATGGATAATGCTACTAATTCTTCATTTGCCACCAATTATTAATTATCAGACCAGCAGCTCTCAAAGTACCTTCTGTGAAATGGCGTCCTTGATGTTGAACCTGGGAGTAATATTGTCGAATGAGTAAGGTTGTAATGTGACTACGACCAGGTAAGATTAAAGGGTTCACTTCATCTTTCTCAAAGGCTGACTGGGATAAGCAGCCACCAATCCTGAGTAGGCCAGACTCATCTATGTATGGGCTCAGATTGAAGAGAGGACTGTTCTTAGATATGTTTGTTTTTCTCTCAAGGCACTTTAGTTCATCCTGAAAGGTCTCCCGCTGCAGGCTACGTATTATGACCTCCTTAGCATTTTGTAGCATTTTTCTACTGAATGTGGTTTATGACAGACGTACCATCCTCTGCGTTCCTTTGATTTGTTGTCTTTGCTGAAAGAGTGAGCAATGTGTTTTAGTCTTGAAATAGTGTGTAGAAGGCATTGCCAGTCTGAAAACTTCTCAAAGTATGTAGTGTCAAGTTTATGGCAGACAACTTTAGTGGCACAAACGCTGACCTCGGGGCGAATTTCATCATCAGATTCAGGATCAACTAAATCCATTGGAGTTGAAGTTTCATGTTCAAGTGACTTGTACAGGAATGCTGGCCCTGTTAGCCATGTGCTCTTCATTAGGTTTTCAGCTAAGATCGATCTTGAAGCATGATCAGCAGGGTTGTGGTCAGTAGGAACATACTTCCATTGCTCTGGGCATGTGGATCTTCTTATAGACCATTTCAACGGATATTCTGCGGTTTAAGGAAGTGACGTCTTTGTTCCTTGGACATTTCCGGTTAGTGTTTGAGCGCATTCAAAACAATGGCGGCATGCGCTTGATGCACAGTGAGATTGCGATAATTTATTTAATCCTGCTGTTTAAAATGTCAAAATTAAAATTAGATACTTGTTGCTCGGTGGTTGGGTGCTCCCAACTGGAACTAACATTAATTTATAAATAATCGGAAATGAAAGGGTTTAGATTTCCGAGAAACGCACCTGGATTGCAACAGTGAGGTGAGAAGCAGAATAGCAACTAGTATCTCTACGATTCAGGTAAGAAAAAGTTCTTGTTTTTTCCATTTGATTCTTTGTATTTATTTACGTTAACTCTTCAAGTATGATGCAGCATTGTGTTTTCGTCATTGTTTACATATGCGCCTAACTTAGCATTTTGATTCTTGTTTAGTGAAAAAGTCCAAGCTTTTATTTCCGTTTTATTGCAAGCGTTATGTGGGCTATAATTAAATATGAGTTCTCATTAGTTGTCTAGCTATCTTGTCAGCAGATAAATGCAGTGAGTAACACGTTATAGAAATGTATACTGTAAACTCAACTGCAGTAGTTTACAAAAGCTAACGATAAAAATTGTTCATCACTTATGCTTCTCTAATGTTAATTCCAACATGTACTGGTGTATTAAACATTAATAGTATTATTTATAAATATTGTGCATTAAATTAAATAATTGTTTTTCTACTTTGGTCTTTAGGAAAGCCATCATCTGTAATGTAAGACATCTAAGACAGTGAGTGCTACATGGAGACGGGAAGAACAGCTGGTTGTCCTGCAGTGCCAAACCACATGTGACCATATGATCACCCAGACGTGTTTGAGAACTTGAGGATGAAATGCAATGTAGTACTCAAAGCTGCTCATGGTCAGCCTGCTGCTTTTGATATTGATCAGATGTCTCTGTCTCTGTCTTTTGTTTATATGCAGTACTGGTCAAATGTCTGGACACATTACTATTTTTTTTATGTTTTTAAAAGAAGTCTTTTATGCTCATCAAGCCTCCATTTATTTGATCAAAGATACAGACAAAATCAGTAATATTGTTAAATATTACAATTTTAAATAATGGTTTTCGGTTTTAATATTCTTTATATTTTTTTCTGTGATGCAAAGCTGAATTTTGATAAGTTCGTAAGTAACACTGTTTGTCTTGCTTCAGTTTAACCGAACATAAGATTGATGTCATCCATTGTACGAACAAATGATCCCAACTTTTTGGCTAAGGAGTTAATTGTAAGCATCCAGACTGCGATAAGCGTTTACCGCCATCTCTCGTGTACATGCCCGCAGCATCAATCAGAGCCGCTATGAGCCGTCTGGAAGACTACTTTTAATGTTCTTTGTAAGTTTGCACGTTAGTCATATTTAAAGGGTAATTCCAATCACCATTAATTAAGTTTTTTTTAATACCGTAACTTGCGTTTTCGCTAGACTTAAAAAGTACGCGCTGTAGGTTTTGACAGATCTAAGATTTAAAAATGGCGCTACCGGAAATGCTTCAGGACCAGACATGCGCAGTAGCGTTCCAACGCCTTTGTTATTGTTTACGTCCTTGAAATGGTCTATACGCTGTACTCGGTTGTTCACATAAAATCTTCTAGATTCATTTTGGATGTATTCAAGAACAACTTTATTATCTGAGTAGAAAGTGACAGAATCAAATTTGACATCAATCTCATCTGTGACATTTTCAGCCATCTCAACGGCAAGTACAGCTGCACATAGCTCAAGTCTTGGAATTGTAATTTCAGGGCGCGGAGCGAGCTTGGCTTTTCCACAAAAATGAAACCGACGTTTACTTTGCCATCTGTATCAGTGGTCCTTAAATAGGCAACAGCAGCAATGGCAGTGGTAGAAGCATCACTGAAAACACACATTTCTTTTCTCTGTGCGTTGTTGAGACTGTCGGGGGTGTATGGCCATTTTTTCCAATTCTTCCAAAGAGTCTCTCCATGATTTCCATTCTTTGAACATCTGTTCTGACAGAGGAGCATCCCAATCACATGCCTCCATGGTGAGCTCTCTGAGCAAACATCTTCCTTTAATGATTACAGGTGCTGCAAATCCAAATGGATCAAATAGGCTGTTAATTGTAGATAAGACTACACGTCTTGTGTATGGTTTCTGATCATTTGACACCTGAAAGGTCAAAACATCTTTTGAAACATCCCAGCTAACTCCTAAACTTCTCTGCATATGGGGAAAGTCAGCTGCAATGTCCAAGTCCTTCATGTTCTTTGCTAAGTCGTTTTGAGGTAATGCTCTAATCACTTCCACTTTGTTTGAGGCTATCTTGTGTAGGCGATTTGAGGCTGCTTGCATGGCTTGGGGATTTCATAGGAGTGTGATGGCTTCTTGTTCTGTAGGAAGGGATACCAGGGCATCATCAACATAAAAGTTCCTCTCAATGAACTGTCTTGCCTCTGAACCATGGTCTTTCTCTCCTTTTATAACTGCTTTCTTGAGCCCGTACATAGCCACAGCTGGTGAGGGACTGTTGCCGAAGACATGCACTCGCATTCTGAATTCTACAACTTCATTTTCTAGGTCGTTGTTTTTGTACTAGAGGAAACACAAGAAGTTACGGTGGTCTTTTCTGACTGCAAAGCAATGAAACATTTGCTGGATGTCAGCTGTTATGGCAACTTGTTCTTTCCTGAAGTGCAGTAACACCCCAAGTAGGCTGTTGTTCATGTTGGGCCCAGTCAGAAGAACACTGTTCAAAGACACTCCTTAATATTGAGCGCTAGAGTCAAAGACAACCCTAATTTGACCCGGCTTTTGTGAATGATACACCCCAAAGATAGGAAGGTACCAGCACTCTTCATTGTCTGAGAGAGGTGGCGCAAGTTCAGCATGCCTGTTTTCAAAGATCTTAGCCATGAAGTCAAGAAAATGGTCTTTCATGAGTGGTTGTTTTTTCAGCATACGTGTGAGTGAATGGAGACGGTTACTTGCCTGTTGTCTGTTATTAGGAAGTTATTAGGCGAGGACTGCGAAAGGGAAGTGAAGCAACCCAGCTATTTGTTTCATCTTGATAGACTTCTTTGTGCATCATCTTCAGAAAGGCAAGATCTTCCATAGATGGAGCTAGTTTGTCGTCATCCTTTGTAGACTGGAAGATGTCAGCCATGTTGCTCTTTGTGTGTGTTGTTGCAAGTTTGTGTTTCAAAGGTAAGGTCAGTGAAGTCCCATGTTCATTGTAATGGCAAAACTTCTGTTTGATTTTGATATTGTTAAGACATGGTCTCATTTGGCTGTGGCGCCCATTCATGAAAACACTTTTCTTGAAAGCACTAACTTTGACTGGTTTGTGGGCCCCATTCAGACAGACATCTCCTACTATTACCCATCCCAAGGCTAACTTCTGAGCAAATGGAGCGTGTGGAGGACCATTGTGCTGTGTGCCTCAGCGTCAAGTGGAGGTAAGCTATGAGCTATTGGTTTGAGATGAGTATGGTTCCAAGCAGCATTAGGAGTTGTAATCTCAGTTGTCATGTAGTTCGTTACACTCAATGAGTGTGGGAAGTGTGAATCTAGCACTCTTATCGTTGGATTCTACAATGAAACCTTTTGCTCTGCGTCCCAGGATTTCTGATGTGCCGGCACATGTTTTCATTGTGTAAGGAGATGACTTTTCAGTTACAATGAATTTGTCAAAGAAAGCAGACTTTGCAAATCTTTTTAGAAAGGTCTTGCGTTCATCTAATGGTTTCTCCCTAAATCCTCTGCATTTGTAGAGAGGGTGGGGTTTCTCATGAATTGGACACTGTTTGCTGAAGTCTTCTACTACCAGCACAGACTTTCCTTTAGGAATTGCATGGTCTACTTCTGTCTTGTGCACAGTAACAGGGAACCTTTAGGCTCTGGAGGAAAACTTCTGTCCTGTAGGTGGTGTTGTGTTTGGTACAGTAATTGTAAAACTGGGGTCATTTCTCATATTTGCTTCATTCCTGATGAAGGTGGAAAAGAATGAGAAAGGAGGAAAGCTAACATTGTGTTCTCGCTTATATCTAGACCCTTGTTGCATCCACTCCACTTCTCCTGAAGGGCAAACGGCAGTTTTTCAAGAATAGGGGCAATGCCTCGTGCAGTGTCCAGATAAGACAAACCAGGGAGGTATCCTTCCACTTTGGCAGACTCAGTCTCTAATAATAAATCTGCTAGTTCTTTGAGACGTTGAGGTTCTCTGTTAGAGAGTTTGGGAAAACGGTCTATTTTATTTAAGAGTGCAGATTCCATCGCTTCAGCTGACCCATAGCACTGTTCCAGTCTTTCCCAGATCCTGCTGAGTTCTACAGAAAGGTGAGTAATATGAACTGATCTTATTCGTCGAGCATGCTCAGCTGATTCTGGACCAAGCCACTTAGATAACAAGTCAAGCTCCTCACAAGGCTTTAAGACAAAGTCTTCGATAGCATTTGCACTTTGATAGCACTTCGATAGTTGATTTCCATGCCCAGTAATTCTCTGGCTTGTCATCAGACTTCATGAGACCAGCAGTGAGTAAGTCTCTGCGTGCTAGGAACTTGGCTAAATTTAGTATCTCTGAGTTTTCAGGCTTTATGCATATGGCTCATTTCTCATGTTTGGTGAGTAATACCCAGGGTTTAAATTCGGCCGGGGCCGTCCGGGGCTAAGCCCCGGCACATAGACTCCAGGGCTCGACATTAACGCTTCATTAATGCCAGACAAGTAACATGATTAACACATCACTAACCAAAAATAATTATGTAAACACCAAAACGCAAGTATTATTCTGATTTTATTACATTTAGAGTAAGTGGTGAATAGTGGATATAGCTACTGTATGCATCTATTGACAGTATAAGGTTGCGCTGCTGAGGCGAGGTTCACACAGCCTCTCCAGGAGAAACCAAAACGCGCAACACTAAGAAACTCAGCATACTGAGGTAAAAATTCAAAATGGAAAGTTTTTATATTTAAAATACAGTTAGTTAGGCAACATCACTCACCATTACGACAGTTTAATAGTTCTATAAACAGTTCAATGAGCAAATACAATATTAAGGGACTCAATATTATACGACTCAATGACTCACTCATTAAACGCTCACGACTGGTGTTTTAATTTAGTTTAAAAGTATAATTTCCACCATCATTTCTTGTTTGTATATTACATTTTTGTTTTTAAAGAATCTCATAGTTTAATGTAGTTGTATTTTTCAGTGTAAATAATTTAATTTGATAACGTATAGATAATAACAATCACATTATTATAATTTAATTTATAGATCAAATGTAAGAATTTGAAATTGAAGTTAATGAGATTAATGAGAAAATGCCCTCTATAAAAGGTAAAAAAAAAAAAAAAAAAGCCCTTGGATAAAATAAAAAACATGCAAATTTATAACCTATGTCACAGCTTATAGAAAACCAATGAGAATATTGCATTAGAATAAATCATATTTGCAAAAAAACAAAACACACACACACACACATACATAATACATATTTCCATTGTCCTCATTTGTAAGTCGCTTTGGATAAAAGTGTCTGCTAAATTGTTAAAGTACTAAATGTGTATGTGTGTGTATATATATATATATATATATATATATATATATATATATATATATATATATATATATATATATATATATATATATAATTTGCTCGATACCATAGAGCCCCCCCCCCCCATAACAAATCCCAATTTAACCCCTGGTAATACCCATTTGAGGTATAGCATTTTGATGGATGAGAATAATGAGTTATTGTGTCTTGACTCTTCGCTTCTTTTTCAGGTGCTTTGATGGGCTCAAAACTGTTTTGTGGGTCCTGCAACTGAAAGAGTGTCTTACCAAATGAACTGACATGTGGTGGTGTTTCTTGAGAAAATTGAATAGACTCTCTGAGATGGGAGAGCATTTTGCTGTTCTCTGTCGTCTGACTGAAACAGTGGTGTGACGGTCTTGTTTGATACATGATGATCTCTGCTTTTTTATGTATATTGATCATGAACATATTTGTCAGTTCGCTTAAGTGAGTAGAGATTTGAGTTGATTTCTTTACATTCATGTTCAGGTGATTCTTCTATGTCAGCTGCATCAACTATTGCCTCAAAGGCTGCAGCTTCAGCTAAGGCTGCTTCTGCCTCTTTCTCTTGCTGGAGTGCTTCTGTAGCCTCTAAACGAGTCTCTTCTACTTTAAGTTGTGCTTTCTTTACTTTTATTTCAATCTCTCTTTGTGCATATGCTGCTCTTGTACGGGTGGCTTCAGCTTTAGCTCGTGCCTCTATTGCAACAAGACTGACAGCTGATCTTCTTGAATATGTTGATCTGGATGACTTAGATGAGTGTGAACGTGAACACACTGACCTGTTCACATGGCTCACATTTTCCTTTGAAAGCATTTTACTGTAGATTCACTGAGCAGATGAGAAGTAACACAATAATATCTCCTTTTAGTGTCATTTATGCTATATAGTCCTTTCACAGCTTTATAAACAAATTCATCAAATTGAATACAAATTATCTATAAAAAACTTACAGACAATGCTTTCTACAGATGATCACAAGATGAATGGCTGCTGTTTGTTGTGTGAAGTTCTACTTAAAAAAGGCAACTAACTGAATTTAACTGACTTAGATTGTTACTATTTTAAAGAAAGCTACATTACTAAGTATCAGAATTGATCATTACAAACATTAAACTTTAAGTTTTGTCTTTTAAAAACACTTACAATTAACGCATTAAGCCAGGTTAAGTATTTTAGAATGTTCCTGTCAAGGTTGCATTCGTTACTATAGCAACAGTAGACTCATGATTGTGTTTTCAAAAATAAAACAATCATTGTTAAAAGAATCATTTTTGTTATGTCGAAATCACGAGAAAATTAAGTCATGATCACGAGAAAACAAGAAATAAAAAAATTATAATAATGCATGGCCGCTATAGAACTTCCGTATCAGACACTGAAACTGAAATGACATTGACATTAAAATTCTGCAGCAGTAATGACATTTAAGAACGTTATCTATAGTGTGACGGATCGGTGGCCCTCCCCCTCATCATCATCACCACCCCGTCCCTTATTCGCCGCCCTTCACCAGGCTCCCGACTGGAGTGGGTGGATGAGAGGAGGGGCGTGGGATCAACGCGGGCTGGCGGCGTGTGATGAGGCACAGCTGGACTAAATGAAGCTCATCACCGCCGCTGTTAAATGCCCAGCGCGCCTCTCCTCGAGAGACCGGTCTCTTCCCTCCGTGCATGCACGCTGGTGTCCTCGTGGGTCCAGGAAGGGTGCGTAGAGGGACATCGCGCCACCGGAGATGTGAGCTGCAGAACCCGCGGTCCGGGAGAACGCCGCACCAGACACGGCCGCCGGGCCAGGATGCCGGGCCGATCAAGTCCCGCCAAAGGCCGAGGAAGAAGAGGAAGAGCCGCCGCTCAGAAGAGGCCGCCGCCTCAGAACCGGACCAGAGCGGGAGCGCGTGCGGCCACCGGACTCCGCCCTTCCTGGACCCTTCCCCTTTTGAACACTGCCCTCCTTCACGAGCCCCGCAGCACAACGAGGACACCAGATCCCCCCGTTTTGTTGGACACTTTATTTTAGTAACTTTGTTTAATTAAAGCCTCTCCGAGGCCTGACGCCACACCCACTGTGTCTGTCGTTGGCTCCTCCCGTCACAATAGTCTATAGTCCGTTTAGCCAAGTTTAAAATCAACTACAAATATAGTAGAACTACTACTTCGTTCTACCACTAAAGATTACTTTGGAAATAAACTTCCTGATTTGTCTAAGCTCCTCAGCATACCAGATAGTTTAAAAGAACTTGATGTTGCAACAGAAACTATTCTTTTAAGTTTAACAGTCCGACACTATGGTTTAATGAACACACTTTTGCCCTCAAGTGAGCAGCGCAGAAAATGGAGCCCAGCTGGAAGAAAACAAAACTAGAGGTATTTCATGAAAGCATAATATTTCTACCAATAGAAAGGCCTTAAAACTGCTACAGTATTTACTTACTTTCCCACTCTTTTAGAAGAAAACAAACACATCCCCATGTATTTATCGACTAAATTAACAAGAAATAAAGTATCAACAGCTTCAGACAGGGTAATATAGATCCCTATAGGAATAATTTCAAACATTCCCTGCTATAGGAGAAGAAGAATTGTCTAAACTTGTTAAATCATCTAGGTCGTCAACATGTATCTTAGAACCTACCAAACTTACCAACCAAATTAAAAGATATGCTTCTAGAAGTTGTAGAACCACTTCTTAATGTTATTGACTCATCATTATGATCCCAAAAACTTTCAAGCTAGCTGTTATTAAACTCTTAAAAAAAAAACACACACACAAACTTCGAGAATCTCAAGACTTGAGACTCAAAATTCTAGATAATTAGTTAACTACAGACCGATTTCAAATCTCCCTTGTCTATCAAAATTACTGGAAAAAGTGGTATCTTCACAACTATGTTGCTTTTTGGAAAGAATGATTATCTGAGAGGAATTCTAATCAGTGTTACATGTGACTTGCTTTTGTCTTTCGATATGGTTGCATCTCTCTGTTAGTGTTACTAGACGTCAGTGCTATCTTTGACTATCAACTACTATCAACCACAACATTCTCTTGGATAGGCTTGGAAATTATACGTTGGTATTAATAGAATTGCTTTGGCATGGTTGAAATTGTACTTTTCTGACCATTTGTAAGAGTAAATGAAGAGGTGTCGTATTGATAAGTTTGGTATGGAGTACAATTATCCCATTTAGCATACAAACTCTGGAGCAATCTTCCTAGGGTTGTTCAGGAGACAGACACACTCCGTCAGTTTAAATGTAGATTAAAGACTCATTTATTTAACCTACCATATGATACACATAACACACTTTCACAATTCTATAATTCCTTAATCCCTTAAGGTATTTTCAACCGGAACCATGCAGTAACATTTTCCATAACACCCGTTGTACTTGTTACATCATAAGAAGAATGGCATGCTTATATTAGTCTGTCTGTCTCATCCTTATTCTGAGGTTACCAGATCCAGACCAGATGGTGGTGTGAATGCATCATACCATGACTAGCTGGGACTGAAACGCAGTTTTATCAAGAAGAATGTTCATTGTGCTTAAGGCAGTGATAAGCCAGTTGTCTACTACTGGCTACACAGCAGCTCTACCTCCATTTTGTCCTATCTGCTGGACAGACTACAACTCTTTATTTTCCCACCTAATGCCGGTGCTGTACCTCGATTGTTATTACGTCGTGTTTGTTCACTTAGGCACATCTTGCATCGTTGATCCCTTAAACCTATCCCATACCTAAATTTAACAACTACCTTGATAACTATTAAGGAGTCAGCAAATTAGGAGTTTATTGAGGCGAAAATTGTAGTTAACCGTTGAGTCAACCCTTGATGACTCAGCGCAGTGCCCTGCAACTGATAACTTTCTAGAGATTGTTTTGCTCCATTGTGGCAACTGTCTGTCTAACATAATCATCTAATGTCACAGGTTGTCTCCCGGTCCTTTGAAGTCTGGCCACAGGCTGTTCTCATTCAAGCCAATGTTTACACAGTCTTTCTGACTGATTGTGTCCAGTCCTCTGGCAATTTTATGTGGAGCTGGTAGTTGAACAGAAAATAAGAAGGACTGCAGCACTGTGTGACCGTTGAATACTTTATCAAGGTGACTTTGCACAACACCCAGAAATTTGTTTCCTATTCTGTTTGTCCAAATGTGTAAAATAAACACAAAGCCACCTAACTGCAACAACTATCTTAGTCTGCCTTACATTTTACTGAGCATATTTCAGATTATTACTGTACTGTAATGATGTGGTATAACCAAGTTGGGCAAAGATTGCAAAATGATACTTATAGGCTTACCCTTTCATTCACCTCTTGTAAGAGGTTCATAATCCAAGTAACAGATCTTAAAAAATTGGTCATCTAGTCATTTCTTCCCTCTTTTTAATCACCAAAGTCACAAGACAAGGCTTTACATAAGACCAATTGCTTTAATCTGGTTACAAATGAACCACAGATTTGTCTTGCTCTTGTACCACGTGCTGAAATGCCATTTTATTTTTTATTTTTTTTAGAAAATAAAACACTCTTTTAGTTTACTCAAATTGAGTAATCAAGGTCAAAGTCTTCTATTGTCTTAAATATGTCTTGCACAACTGAACCACTCAAATGAAGCATAGCATTATCTTTAATGCCATCAGCAGTCAGATAAAATTTGAAAGTTCACCCCACACAATCAAATGCTCTGTGCAACACTGTGTGCATGTCAAATAGAGCAAGAAGAAGTAAATTCAGCTCCATCAACATGTTTCTTGTTTCCCTTTATTCCTTTTTGTTCTTCAGCTTGCTGTCCCCACGAATCTAAAGAATAATCCATATTTATACATACTCTTCAGGTCCATGATCCTTGGTGCCAAATGTAGTGTCACACACACTGGTCAAACTTTTATAATGCTTCTATTCCTCATACACTTCATTTCTCTCACATTTCTCCATTTCCTCTCTAGGGCCCACTATTCTGCACACGTAATTTATATACTGCTTCATTTTAAAAGTTGCACGCTCTGGAGGCCGTATTTTTCGGTCACAAGTGTCATTGAGGCTCATTGAAAAAAAAATCTCATTAAAAAAATTAAATAAATAACCATCGCATTCCAAAGTAAAGAAGAAATTAGCAATTCACACCTCATGAGGCAATAACAATCAATTTTATAATGGTTACTTTTCTGAAATGAGATATCCTTAATAATATATGCAGGTGACAAATACAAAAACAAACAAACAAACAAACAAAAAAAGTCCAGATAAGAGACATAGCATTGCATGAACAGTGCTTGGAAAACTTGACAAGAAATATAGATATCTCAAGTTCATAAAATAGTCACCAGTTCGTATTTGGTTTCAGGATTTGACCATCCTGCTACTGCTCCATCCACACTGTTAAGCATGAGATTTTTTAAAGTAAATTCATAAGAAAAGGGGGAAAAAACAGATAAACAAACAAAAACCTATTAATTTTGTGTCAATGAAAAAAAACATATTGGAGTATTATTAATGTATTACTTTAAAGAGTAAAAAAAAAAAAAAACTGCATTCACGAGAAAGTAGGGACATTGGATCATTTTTGGTCCTCCTTTTTTGATTTTGTTTCATAAATAACTTTATCAAATGCTTTACATCTCCCTTTTATGAATACACAAGTCATTTCAAAAACTGTGATTGATTTTCAAAATGTTATAATGTCCAGAAGGCACTGAATACCAGGAATGATCTACAGTGTTTTCAGTTTGCACCATGTGGAGGTAAAGTCATATCAGCGCCATCAAGTGTTACCTGACTGAACTTCAGGTCATTAAAACTGGAAGAGTTATTTTTCTTGAGTTAATGATTTATGTTAACGCCTCCATTCTTCTTGGTTCAGCCACCAAAGCTGTATATAAATAAATAATAAATTAGCACTGATTTATTCATCTGTTCATATGTTTTCATATTTCAGTAATGCAGAATTAGCTATATCATCTTATGAATGAAGCTACAGCTCTGGGAGAGTGTGCTTAAATGGAGCAAACCAATGGAAAGTGAAAATAATAAAAAAGAGCAATATGGATGGCTGGAACATTTGTTCCATCTGGATTTATGTGAGTGAAGTTCATATAAAATAAGGGGGGAAAATGCATTATTGGCCTTGTTTTGAGTTTCATTTGCACGTAAAGCATCCTGTAATATTTAGTGTAATTATATTTTCCATTATATTGCATTTTTATGCACATGGCATTATTGTCAAAGGATTCATATAGGCCAGGGCTGCTCAGTCCTTTTCCTTGAGATCTACCTTTCTGTCTTTCTGCAAAGTTCAGCTAAAACAGATCTTCAATAGGAACCAGCTAAATAAGATCTTGTGGAGCATGGTATATTTATTTTCTAGGTATATGTAGAGCTCCAGGAGAAGGCTTGGACACTCTGGATATAGGCACTTTCAAGAAATTCAGTTGGACTATCACCACTGAAAATAATTAAAACAATTCAAATAATAATACAATTAAAGTGAAAAAATGCTATAAATCAGACAATAAAATACATCAGTCTTTCACTTAAAGGAAGGCCTAATATTATTTAGCAACAACAACAAAAAAGAAAAGAAAAAAAGGCTTGGGTTGTGTTATAACTGTTCCGACCCATGCAGTGTCTTCAATCATTAACGGTAGAAAATAGGAATTAAATGTTTTTAGATTTATTATATATTTGTACTATAATAATCATGTTTATATTTATATCTAGAGCCTCTGCACCTGTTTCTGTGGTGTTTGGGAGTACGGGTGAATGGAAATATAATTTACCTGATATGAAATCAATGGAAGTCTAAAGACTTTGGCAAGCAAACATCTCTTTGTGTGTAGGTGTGTGTGTTGTGGGTGTGCAGGTTTGACTATACTTGTTAGGTCCAAAAATGTCCTCACTAAAAGTGAAACCTGTTGAACACGGACTGGTGAGCCTGACCTTAAAAGGGCCTTGCTATTTAAATCTAGAGTTTCTGTGAGGGTTATGTTTAGGGGTAGGGTTGGGTTAGGCAATAGAAAATATCCTTAACCTAATAAAAAAAAAAAAAAAATGTAAGTCTATGAGATGTCCTAACTAACATAGTGAAACATACATGTATGTGAGTGTGACTGAGTGAGAGAGAGGGAGAGAGAGAGAGAGAGAGAGAGATAGAGAGATGGCGCTGTGTTCAGTGCTCTCACAGCCACAGTGTGAGGAAACTTCGCCAAGCAACTTCAATAAGACTTTCTGCTCTCTTAACAGCACACGGATTTCCCCGCTGCCTCTGAGGATGTGACTCCAAACGGTTTGCTCAGTGTGCTGTTCTAGATTGTTACACGGACACACAAATCTAAAATCCCCGGAGCGAGTAAGTTTGTGGAGTAGGCGAGTTTTTTTCCGCGGGATCGATGGCGCTACATATGTGAGAAAAAGCACAAAGAATGTTACTGGGTTTGAAATCACGCTGCTTGTGATTCTGACGCTATTTCGCATGGAACTATGAACGATCCGGAGCTCACGCCGATCTCCAAGGCGCAGCAGCGAATGGCTTCGGCTTTACCCGGGGAGGTGAGCCCTCTGTCCGGCAGCGTGTGCAGACCCGAGCGCAACGGGATCTTCTTCATTCACTGCTTCATCTGTGGGAGCGGGGTAACCCCGGGGAAAGAGCTGAGCCTACAGGTAAAATACCAACGAGAAAAGGATGGCCCGTTTTTCCCTTTCCTGCAAGGCCAGGACCCGGCTCCTGGCGCTCCGGAGATCGGTCCGGATGGGGACGCTCTGGTGTGCGCTGTGTGCCACTGTTTCCTGCGCGAACAGTGGAACTCATTCGAGCGCAACAGGACGCCGATTGAGAAGCGCATGTACTGGCTCAAGAGACCATACCAGTGCGACTTACGGAACATTTCATACGATCTGGAGCGAAGAATGAGCGTTAGCAATTACGACGCCAACGAGTCGGACATTTCCTCATTCTCTGATAATGACCTGTCCGAGCAGGACTTGGACCTGTCAGCGTGTGTAATGAATAGCAATAATGCCACAGGTTTCCGTGCGTCTAATAAAGCATCAAGAGAAGGCAGTAGAAAGAACGCAGTGAGTGTTAAGAGCAGTCCTGAGTCAGTGCGATATCCGACCAGAATTTACTCAGGTCAGGACGTATCGAAGTCAGATCGGCGTGCGACTAAAATCATCAATCACACATCGCATTCATCCGTGTCCATGGCTCTCCAGCAGTATGACAGTTTATCAGTGCGCACACCGCTGCAGGAGAACGGCATCATTACGTGCGATAAGCAGTGGATACATGCGTCCACCGGTGATTCTGACGCGCCTGACAGCTGCGATATCAACATCACCAGCGATGACGAGAGAGAGCACGCAGCATCATCTCACTTAGATGTAGAGAGGAGCCAAGCAGCCAAATGTCGCTCCAGTTTTTCTTCCGATGAATGTGCCTGTTATATTTGTGGAAGCAGGCTTCCAGTAGGAGGCCGCTTCAGGGTGTTTGTACAAAAGCAGGAGAGAGCGTCCAGTGAACCATTCTTCCCTTTTCTGTGGCTCCATACCCCTCCACCTGGTGCGGTTCCCCTTAGCCTGGGTGGATACACTCTGGTGTGTACCACTTGCCACTCCTCCCTCATGCAGCAGTGGCAAGGGTTCGAGCTTGCGGATGTTCCTGTTCTCCAGAGACTCTATGTGGTGCCTCTCAACACGGGCGCTGCAACCCCACTTTCTCCACCTGCCATGAATGATTGTGGGGATGGCCTACCAAAAATCCATCCGCTCCCCTCCATGCCACAGAATCGCAGGGAGTCCTGCTACCTATGTGGAGAAGACTGCGGTCGAGAGGTCAGGATGGCATACACCCATGTTGGTGCAAGTAAGGCCCGTAGTGCAATGTATTTTCCATTCATAAATCTGCTACCATGCCCTCCAAATGCTCAGAGAATGCGGAATGGAAGGGTACACTGCTGTGTCGCGTGTCACAGCATTTTGGAAGGGATCTGGGCAGAGTACTGCCTCTGTCTAAGCGAGGAGCTCATTACTTCCGTCACCACGTTCCTTGAGAGATACCACCTGGCCATGGGAAGGGGAGGAGTTTTGGTATCCCCCCCCAGAGGACCCTTGTCGACCCCTTCTCAGACTGCCACAACAACTGCAAGCCACACCTCCATCTGTTACTTGTGTGGGGAGGAGCTGTCTGGTGGAACCGAGTATCAACTTCATGTTAACCCTCCAGGGCGTTGTGGGGAGAGAGAACCCTTTTTTCCCTTTCTAACCGTCCACCCTCCCGCTCCCCGTGCCCACCCTGCTGATGCCACGGGCCTTGTGTCTGCCTGTGCACTGTGCTATCATGACCTGCTGGGCCAATGGACCCAACATGAGAGTCAGGGTTCAGAATCAGGCCCGTCCAGCAGCCCCTGGGCACGTCAGTATAATTGCAACACTTTCATCTGCTTCTTCTGCAGGAAAGAGAAGAAGAGACCTCTTGGACTGAAGGCAGTGTGCGTTGACCGCTTGCCTGTTTTCCTCTATGCTCCAAGGGTCAGCCAGACCCTGGTAATTGACAATGGCAAGCAGTTAACAATTGGCTCCTGTGTGGAATGTAAGTCCATGGTGCTGGCTGGGCAGAACATGAAGCCGGCTAGTGGAATCACACAAAACAAGGTAAGAATGTTATGAGCCAGACTGCTTTCCATTATAATCTTTAGACTCTTGTTTCATAGTCCAGGCAGTTACAAACAATTTTACATGTTTAGAAAATCATTATAACCTCAGCTTACATTTTTTGTCTTTTCAATCAACCAGTAGAGGGTCTTTCAGAGTCTTCTGGGGTCTCAGTTAGTACAGTTTATTAGTCAGCTTTGGCTGGAGCTGTTTCTGGGCCAGCATGCAAAAGTTCATCTGATGCACTGATGAGTGAGAGAGCCAAGTGTTGAAACTGAAGTTTTATGGCAGGCTGCTGTTCTTTCTAGCGAGTGGGGCGGCCATAACAGGCAGGGGGTAGATAAAGTATGGAGCCTGTTGCATTAAGGAAATAAACATTTTGCAGACAGTCTAGTGGTTGTAAGCTCTGTTTAAAAACATTCTTCCCAGTGGCCAACTCAAGCTTTTGTTGGTCTCCTGGTGTGTGTTTGTGTGTGTGGTAGTTTTTGTGTGTATTTTGAGGATGTTGAGGGACACTGTGTGTTTTTTTTTAGGCTGTAAATAGCTGTATTCACATATTGTCAATTTTAATGTCCAGGTAGATGTTTATTTTGTGTTTTGCACGAAAGCATCTCTTCTCAAATCTCTATATGAAGCTACCTGTATGTATGGCTTTGTTTACTGCAGGGCTCCAGACTTACATATGAGAGTTTTACAGTTGGTGGAATCAGCATTTGATTTGCACTCATGGGGATGGTGAGACTAATACTAAATGACACAAATTAAAGTTACCAATAAAATTACATATTTTGTCTTATTTAAATACACATTTGGCACCTTTGCCCTTTTTTTTTTTAAAGGTATAATTCTTCTACAGAATTCATGCTTTTAACAGGTAAAACCTTGTATGAATCCTCACTACCATGTTGTTTGGAGAAACTATATTTTCTAACTATCTGGTCTCTATAAAACAGGTATTTCTTATGAAAACAAATGTTATGGAAAAATAAACTGCCATTTACAATATACATGACTATATTAATAGCAGTATAGTTATACCACATTCCTGCCAAAATGCCATGGTAAATACAGTTTACTACAGTAAATACATGGTAAATGTTTTCAAGGAAAGTGATTTGTGGGTTGAAAACTTGTGTGTACGTGATACGATGATTTCTCCTGTTTTCTTGCTGTTGAGAATGTTGAGCCTGTTTCATCCGGTTTGCAATTAGTTTCAATCACTGAGACAAAATTTGTCCAATTTTCTGTGCTGAATTAAAGCTCTTCTCACTGGATCCCACAGCGCTGTTTATAAATTATGCCATGTAGTCAAGATCGTTCTGAGAATAAATGCACCTGGTGCCTGTATCATGAAGCCGGATTAGCTGGCTAGCCACATAAGTTTCAGTTTAGTTTGCACCAATCCTGGGTTTTAGGTACCATGAAAGTGGCTTGGCTTTTAGCGGTGTTCATCGCCATAGAAACTTACGCTCCACAGCTAACCTGCTCTGGGGCAGGTTATGTTCTGGTTTAGAGATTGCAAACTGAAATTTGACCGATCAGCTTCGAGCAAAGTGACACATCTCTGATGCAATAAAGCCTCTCCTCCAGTTTGTCTTGCTCCAAATTAAAGGTCACTAGTAGTTGTATAACATTTTTAAAGACAAAATCATCTGGCATTTAGTAATGATTATTTAGTATAATTAAATAATTTATATATTTATTATAGCCTTAATCCATTACACAATCCATATTAAAATAATACTTATTAATATTTTATTTGAAATTAATATAAACATATGCAGATACTATAGGATATATATATATATATAAGCTTTAGAATCAATAGATAGCCTAAAGCTTTAAACTTGACTACATATGAGTTTTGATTTTTGAGTCTTTGTATACCTAAATATATTATCAACTTTATAAACTAACTTCCCAAGTTTCAATGATATGGCAATATGTTTTCTTTTAGTTTAAATTCATATTTTTCAATCTTTTAATCTTTGGCAGTAAATCGTAAGAAGTGAATCACAGTTAAAAGGCATGTGACTGGCTGTTTATTACTGATGTCACACTTTCAAGTGCACATGCTTCATTAATTCAAGATTAAAGCCGGAGTTGACAGAGAAAGTTGATGATCAGCATCATGGTACCAACAAAGCCGGATTGGATTGGTTTGGTTTTGTCAACTCAAAACTATTCCTGTAAACCTGAGTTTGTTCAGCTTCCATCATGGTACTGGCCCCTGCTCTGAGCTGGTAAATACTCTGTGCTGAACAGCTCAAATGAATAGTGCTGTTTCATTTCCCTTTTAGAGTGTTTAACATTTTTTTTTTTTATTTTTTACAAAATAAATGAAAACGAGCATAGTCTCCAGTGTGACCGCTAACAAAATTTAGCCACAATAAAAGGTTGCAAAATGGCCCATTTAGTCGCAGTCTGAAGCCCTGCTACTGTATGAAAGATGACCCTGTTTTGCTTTCATTTACCCTGCTCCTTGTTTCTCATGATATACTCTTGTGTTTCCTGGCATACAGGAAGCTATTCTCTGAAAGTTGTATGAAGATGCTCTGAGCTAGGCATGGATAGCAAATATCTCTGGTTGTGGCAGTCATATAAAAGGAAGTGTGTGTGTACACTGGTCAACATATTTTAGGAATAATGTAAAGCAAGTTATTGTTTGTTGTTGTATTACATTTAAATTTAGTTATTTAGCGGACGCTTTTATCCAAAGCGACTTACAAATGTATTAAGTGAGATAAATAAAGTTACAATTTAAATGAACAAGTAAATGTCCAATAAAAGATGAAATATTATTTATCAATTAATCTTTAATATATACAATCAGGGTTTGAAATGAAAACCTGCCAACCTGCCAAATGTGGGTGAAAATCAACCATACTCAATAGTCAGTTTGGTTAATAAATTATGTCCTTCAACCAGGAGCCTCTAACATTAGCAAAACAAAGCATAAAGAGGGTCGCAGACTAAATGAGAAGCCCTATGTCTTTTAAATTGAAATCTGTAAGTGTTCTGTATTTGACGACACCATTTGGCATATGTTGGTGGTGCCCAAATATGTCTCCAGAGGCTGTTAAAAAATCTGACGTGCCATTCTCATAGTTTTCCATTAAATTACATTACCAACAAAATATTTATGTATTGACTTAACCTTCGGCTGGAAAATTTAATATTTTATATGTGTATATTGTATAAAATTGTATATTCAGTTTTAACTTTTTTTGTTTTGTTTATCTTTTTTGGGGCTGTGCTTCATAGTAATACAGATTGTCTTTTCATCTTTCCGTTTGCACTGTTTTTTCAAACACCTAAATTCAATCTCATTTCAATCCCCCCCCCCCCCCTTAACTTAACTCTAACTTGATCTGAAGATGTTCATAAATGTACTGCAAAAACTTGCACATTTGTCTAATTTTCTCATTAAAATATCTAAAAATCCATCATTGAAAAGATAAACGTAATTCTTTTGAAAAAAAATGAAAGAAATATCTTTATTGCAAGTGTATTTTGCTTTACATACTGGCAGATTTGTTGTATTAAGTATAAACAAATAATAAGACTTATAAAATCACGTCTTTATATCTTATGGAGTTTTACTGTACTTCTCAAGTAAATTTATGTTGTTTTAAGAATATGTATTATAAGAATATGTTTTACACAGTCAGAAAGACTCGTTAAAGACAGTTAAATTGATATTAATATTGAAATCCACTTATAATCAAATTTTTTGTGTATTTTCTGAATACATTTTGGCTGGTCAAATTCTTATTTGATGCATTATTTATTAATGATTTTATCATTCTTTCTGTCAATATTTCTGGTAATGCCTTCTCTACCTATCTGAATGAGTGGTGTGAGTGTCAGGTGTGTCTTTTCCTGCTTGTGTTCAGATGAGTTACATCCTTTACAAGAGAATCTGAAATTAACTGCACTGTTTGGTGGGTCCTCTAGGAGGCAACACTCAAAATTTGGCATTTGCTTTTAACAACTACTCAAAGAGGCAGATGGAAAAGGTTCATAAAAACAACAGAAGATAAAGGTGAAAACATTGTGCTTTTAACATTGGGTGCTTCTCAAGCAGAAGGCTGCATCCTAGTGAGAAAGCATCTTTCCTAGTCCAGTCCTTAGGCCTGAAAGCTAGAGTCCTGCTCTGCATTAAATCTCCTGCTCTGGAGTTTAAACCAAATAAAGACTTTTACACTTAAGCAGTTCAAAAAATAATTACAAATGTCCATCAATAGACCCAAGTGTATTAACAAGACAACAGTGTACATACAAATGAACAACGTCACAAAATCACAAATCACAAAAATGTTTGTGTGTGCGTGTGCGTGTATAGAGTCAGTACAGCGTGGCAGAATGAATAGCAGTAAGATCAGTCTGACTGGTGAGAGTAAGTCCGAGAGCGGTATCTTTGTAGTATTTCCAACTGTTTATCGAGAAGTTGAATGGCCTTCTCCAACTGTACGTATACTATATCAATTGTACATCTTTATTTATAAAGCATTCATTGGTTTTCACCTTGAAACATTTATTAAATTTCAATTAAATCTGTACTTTAACCTGTCTCTAATGTTATAATAGTATGTGCTTTAGTCCCTAGGATAAGGACAGAGCTTTTAGGCATTAACAAGTGATGTAAATACCAGTGAACTGACTACTGCAAACCTTGGTAAGTTTTTTCACATTGCATAATTTATTTAAACACTTTCCTTCCATAAATTGTGCATTTGAAAGGGAAATGCTTACAAAATCAAATGCATATACAATATGTCTGTTTCTGGAATCATTCATTAATTTATCAGTTTACCTACTGAATTCCAAGACTGACAGTGGCAAATAAAGTATAAATTTAAATAGCACTTACTTGGTCACTTGAATGAATCAGCAAGAATGAGTTCTCCCTCAAATCACTCGTATTGTTGCATCCAAAATCAAACTGTAAAAGTTCAGGTGTGTGGTTAGAAGTGCAAAAGGTGTGAGTGAATAAAAGTAAAATGTAGATCTTTGATAACTGATGACAGACTTATTAACAAGAAAGAAAGAAATGAATAGAAAAGAAAACCTGTTCTCTGTCATCCTCCTCCTCCCTACACTGTCAAAAAAAAAAAAAAAAAAAGATACAAAATCTGTCACTGGATCAGTGCCCTTTCAAAATGTACTAATATGTACTCCTTAGGTATTAATATGTACCTCTAAGGTATTAATATGCATCTTTTAGGGGTAAATAAAGTACAAAAGTATACAGTTTGAAAAGATACTGCCACAGTGACAGCTTTTGCTTTTTTTTTTTTTTTTGACACTAGCAACCCTTGGCTTGATCTGCTTACAGAGGATTTATGTATGTCTATTTGTGCAGCAGCAGCAGTATACGTTGCAGCATGTCTATGTATGTCTTAGCAGCAGCAGCAAGCATTTAGTATATTGTTGTTTGTTGATTGTTCCATAGAACACATGGAAACACATTCTTCCAGTGTGTTTTCTCCACTGTATTTTTACGTGAATATTACGTGTAGTGGATACAGCTCTGAGTATTCATATGGCAAAGGTCACCTAAGGTCAGAAGGTGGCCTTGCAAGAAAAAAACAGATGGACAGCCTGTGGTCATCTGAGCTGTGAGAGATTTTTGAGTTGTGGTAGCATGGTAGTGATTATGGTTGAGCAGGTGTTAGAGTGCTGGATATAATGTCAGGAGGAACATCTGTGTGTATGAGAGGGAGAAAGTGCACATGTAAAAGTTTGATAGAGAGAACCATTTCAAAGTCAGCAGCTGTTGCATACAGCCTTTCAAGCCAAAATCATGAGTGAGACTGGGAGATAGATCCACTTTCTCTCTATTGCGTAGAGTTCTAGCATCTTTTAATTATTGAACATACATATCAAACACTGTCATTGGATTTCAGATTAAATGCTGTCAGATCCTTGCAGTATGAGTATAATTCACACTAGCAGCCATCAGAACCTAGAAAAGCACTTTCAGGGTATGAAAAGTTTGCTTCAGACAGCAGGTTGGTATGGCGCAAGGGGGTTGGTCTTTATTGGTTGTCTAGCAACATGGGTTCTTAAAGTCCCACAGAAGTGTCCTAAAATTCACAATTATTCAGTGTGTTGACATATTTTCCACTCAAAGGTGGGACATATCAAGCGGCTTATCCTCTTTTTTATTTTTATTTTAAATAGCCAGTGGTGTTTTGTTTATGTCACAGCCTGGCAAAGACAAATTTTACAGCTTGTAACAGCCACAGTTGTATTCAGTTTTATTCTATCAGTTTAAAAGATTTAATAATATTTATTAATAATAATAATAGTAAAGTCTTCACTGGCAAGTGTAGGGCAGAAAAGAACAGTCGCATTTTTTGAGTAATGGACCCTCATAATATCTCAAACAATCCTCATGGACCTCCCACCCACCACTGATGTTTTTCTGTTGTCCATTTTTCTCAGCTTTTCTGGTGTGTCAGGTCTCTCTTCAGGTCTCTCTTTGGCGATATATTGTCCCAGAAATAATTATGAAAAGTATTATTATTGTCATTTAAAGTCCATTTTATGCCACTGGATACAGTAGTAGGGGTGTAACGTTACACAAACATGACGGTTCGGTACGTACCTCGGTGTTGACATTTGGTATGGTTTCGATACAGCGGGGGCAAAATCTAAACATAAAATAGCTTTTTTTTTTTTTTTTTAACAATGGTTTACTTCAGCTCATGCTCTATAGAAAGCCCTTTTTTATTAGCATATAAGGTTACAATTAATAACAGAGCCCAAACTTAAATATTAATTACTATTTATTTTTTAAATATAATAATCAGCACTCAACTTTAAAACATTTTATGCAAACATGTAAATTGCACATAATGCAGTTTTTAAATGAACTGCTAAATTATAAAATTTCTATTTGTTGTTGAAATATATTAATTTACACAGTGGCTGTCATAACTTGTTTCATAACATTTATTTAAACATGCATTCAATATTTAAATAAACATACATAAAATAAAGAAAAATATAATGTGTATATAATCTAATATTTAGCAAAATGCTCTTCTGTGCACTCCACAACGAGCTGTGGACACTGATGACTTGCCTGAGGTAAATTAAATGCTACGTGACATTTTGTTTACAAGCTGTTTTACTGACGTCTTTCCGCACTTGAAACACTGATTGAGTGATTACATGAGGCATGAGATGTTCATTCATGTTTATTTCACATTAAAACTACAGTAAAGAGGAAGGGATGATTGCGCTCACTCATGCTCCGCACTGCCATTTGAACTGAGGCGTTTATACAGCGATCTGTCATGCCACTTCAAAGAGCGTCAAAATGGCATTTATTGTTTGAATGTCCTGAAAAAATGACATAATTCGAAAGATGAATCTTTTTTTCTTATCAAAAGTAACAATACAATGAAGTTTCACTTGTGCAGTGGTTAAAACAATGCTGTATTTGCTCTGTACACATGCATACCGAAACAAAATGCCCATACTGAAAATTTTCGGTACAAATACGTGTACCGTTACACCCCTACTATAGTGATATTTCAGCAGTATCAGCGCTGGGCTGTCAGTCATTGTTACATTGTTAGAACGTGGCAGCAGTTTACTGTCGGGGATTTGTCATGTTGCGGCGCAGCATCCAGTGTTGACAGCTTCACTGATTATAATGAGTTCTATAGTATTTTGTTACTAGACACGGTGTTACAATAAGTAGGACCCGTGTAAATATCAGATCAGCTTTCCAGCACTGGAGAGAACTCAAGGAGCAGGAAGGCATGCGATTGGACGCCGAGGTTGCTTTTTTTCTTCTCGATCAGTGAGTAACATTGGTTTTGCTTTGTTTCAAAGAACTAATCATTGCCTGGGTTGCGTAACGTTACTTATGTGTGGGGCGCAGCTGTCAAAATAGGGACGAGACCTTTTTGGGGTAGGGGCGTGTTTGTTTTGGTGATTTCAAATATCAACATTGGCTACCAGAAATCACTTACCCCACCTTTAATTCAGTGCACTGAACAGTGCTGACTTCAGTCATGGCAATCCCTTTAAACGGTGAAAGGATACTACGACAAAGATATCGCATTCATCTTCTGACAGCTGATGGCAAACTGAATTTTTTCATGATTATATGACTTGACCTGAAGAAAGACAGGTAATCGCACATCCTCAGTCCCCTGTCGCTGTCAGCTCTGTCTCTCTCTGTGTGTGTGTGTGTGTGTGTTTGTTTGTTTGTGTGGAGCTGCCTGAGCCCGCCTCTGCTTCAGATACAGAGAGCAGACGAGATGACAGAAATGGTGTGATTGGCTAAAATGAATTTTTTTACATAAACAGCCATATAATCACAATGGGCAATATACCAAAACTTATCACGGTCATGTCCATATATCATGTGATAAGTCAGTAATTATCGCAACAGGTCTACCTGTCCATAGTGGCTGCTCTGTTCTCCAAAGAGATTTTATGAGCTGTTCACGTGAATGTTTAAAAATGGCGGCAAATATAAAACACCTACAGTAAACTTTAACCTAAATTTACTGGTTTTGATAATTATATTAGTGTCAATAACAACAAAATTGATGCTATGTGTCAGTTTATGATATTAGGTTATGTTTATGTTTGTGATTTTTGTAATGATTCTATGGACCCCCTGCAATTACGCGACCACTAGGGTTATGCATACCCCTAATTGAGAAACGCTGTTGTATGCCTTTGAAGGAGGTGGGTTTCTTACTAGTGTGAATTTTTTTTTTTTTTCTTGTAACTAACACCTTTCTCTTCCCCTGCCCTGCCTGTGGGTCTTTGAGAAGAGATAAAATGCAGAAATGCTGTTTGTCTCTGGGTATGTCTAAAATAGTGCTGGTGTAATGGGAGCTGTATCAGGAACTGCTGCTGGAGTGACAGACTCTTTCTATGTTTAGACCTGATCTCTGTGCTAATATTATCAGAAACGCTTCAGACCAACATACGAGAGCATCACTGAGTCCCAGCAGGAATAGCTTTAGACTCTTATCCAGCAGGGCTAAGATTGTTATCCAACAGTCAAAAAGTCCAGTTCTGAGAAAGGTTTGCATAAACCCATGGATTTCTGTGCATGACTGTGTACACATTTATTTAATTATTTGTTTGTTTGTTTGTTTGAGACAAGTAAAACTTGTTGTGGTAATTGGTGTATAACAATGGTGTTCAGTTCTTCTCCTTGATGGTCAGTGTAGTAATTAAACACAACTGAACCAAGGTAAACTAGGCCTTTAGGATTACTAGAATCTTCCAGGCACGAACGGTATAGGATAAGTCGGAGCTGAACTCTGCAGGACATTGGCCCTCCTAGGGATTTTAACCATATGAAAATTTCTTATCACGATTATAGTGACCAAAATTATCAGTTAACAGTATTATCACTGTATTGTTAAAATGTGCTGGGGATGTTCAAAAAGTACCGACACATAAATTAATTCACCAAGTTTTATATTTAAAAATCAACAAACAACAAATGAAATGACTTTTTGTTTACAATAACATTACCAATGATGTTCGGATTTTAAATGACAATTTGACTGACAACAGTTTAATAGCACGTTCAAATATCTGATGTAAATTTTCAAATAAAGCATTGAAAAGGTTTCATAAAAAGGTAAACCTCACATTTCAGCCTTTAAATAAAGAAAAGTGTTATGTCAAAATGATAATTGATTAATAAATGATTATATGTATTTTATCTGTTCCATAAATAATTCTAGATATCTGTATTGTTTAAATGTGTAGAATCCACATAAGCTTGTTTTTCATCAACCGGTCAAAATTTACAGCAGGGCATGCAAATTCGGTCCGTTTTTGGCCAGGCAGAAACTGCACACAGGCTGAATGTAAATATAAGTCTCTGTAAATCCACTCTCTGACACTAGGTGGCACTTATGGAAAACCTGAATTACAGCTGTTTCCCGTAAACTCTGTGGACAAAGCAGTATTGGGATTAAGAACACTTCCTTTAGGTATTACATGGAGCGAAGATGAAAACAAAATGCCATCGAATCGTTTCTGAAGACAGTCAGAACCTTCAGAGGTACATTAATATAATTAATTCATTCATATATTCATTTGTATAATTCCCCTAGCACGCTTTTAAAACCTCCCAGCTTTTCCGCTCTATTTTCACTCAAAACGAAACTACTCTGCGTGCTGTGCGCACTTGAGACTGTTACTTAAAACTGTGCTTTATGCTGGACAATATTTATTTATCGTGAGTTGTTAAAATTGCAGTAATCGAATAGGGTTTTAATGATAATTAAAATATAAAACGGTAATACTAACCGTGGGGAAATTTTATCATGATTTATCGTCAAACCGGTAATCGTTACATCCCTAGGCCCTCCACAACCATGACTGAACACCCATGGTTTGTATGTTACAGATACTGTATACCAAGTTGATCACTTTATTTTTATAGTGCTTTATACAAAGACAGATCGTTTTACAGCAGTGTTAAACAGTAAAGTAACAGAATCAATGATACAAACTTCAAAAATGAAACAAATCTAAATTCTGCTGTAGAGCAGCTGTTGCAAGATGATGTCATAAGCTTTGTTCAGACTGTCAGCCGAAATCCGTTTTTGTGCATATCCGGATGGAATCGGATTTGAATAACTGACTGTCCACACAGCGTATCGCAACTGTTCATATCCGATTTGTGTGTCCATAAGCACTCTTTCGTTTTTACTGAATGTGCATTGGTTTCAATGGTAATGCCGTTGCGTTGTTATGACTACGCTAAAAACAACAGTAACAGCAATACAGATGTTGTCTTACCGTCGCGGTTGCGCTGTAGTATTATTTTGTTGTGTGAGGCAGTGGCAGAAACACAGGAAGCTTGAATGTGCAGCTTTATTCCATGATGCTGTCTCCGTTACTTTGCTTCTTTTTTTTTTTTTTTGGTCTCCGCTACTTTCAAAACACAAAGAGGTATGTATACTAGCAGTATATTGTTTTTTTCCGCTTGACTTGCACTTCACAACGACACAAGCTTGTTTCTGCAAAGATGTTCAGCATGTTTTCTGCAAAAACGTCTGACGTGTTTACGTTTTACGTGGCGTGAGGACGTGAAAAAGCTACGCTAAATCCGATCTGACCGTTCAGACTGAAACGGATTTCCAGAAATGCGATTTGAATAGGATTCCAAACTACATATGAATGTAGCTCGAAACGGATTTGCACAAATCAGATTTCAAGTAGTTTGTTGCCATTCAGACTATTTAAATATGATTTCAATCGGATTTGCACAGAAATCGGATTTGGGCTGACAGTCTGAACGAGGCTTTAGTGTAATTATTTAGCTTCAGTCAGTTCAGTGTTGTAGTTTAGTTTAATAACTGTGTAAAGTTTGTTCATAGTTTCAATAAATTAATCAATTATGAACTAATTCAATTCAGCTCCAAAGCAGAAGAGAACAGTGTCATTAAGGCCCGGGAATACTTCTTTTTTTGTGTTCCTCCTACACAGCTTTCAAAGTACAGTGTAACTGCAAACGAGTGCGGATGGCTGAATTCAACACACGCACAGTACAACCTAGTGGACTCATTCAAATTTTTACAGTTCTTAGTAATGTGTTCACGCATGGGTCACTGTGCCACAAGGTATGAAGGGATTAGTAAATGGCAACAGATGAGGGGTCAAAAGAGGTCAAGGATCACACAGGTGGTGGTCAATGTGGTGACACTGTAGAGAAGCCCCATTTTGAATAGAAACAGTCAATTTTGTATGGAAACTGCCTATTTTGTCTGTGTGCAACAAAATGCCATGTGACTATCCAAAACTTAAATCCATGCTCCTGGAAACATTTCTTTAATTCAATATGCTTAAAGTTCAGCAAGCTCATGTTCACAGATGAGGTACTCCAAATTCTCAGGCTTGGAAATGAAGGGCTTAATGACCCATGAGTCCTTGGATAAGTATTCATTAACATCAGCAAACTGGGGCTTTAATTCCTCTCTAAGTTAATTCATGTAACAGGAAAAATCTATGCGCAAAGACACACGCATAGTGCCACTAGTGTGTTTCAGTGGCAGTGGAAATTACTGTAACTGCCCTTGTGTCATTTTTCCAGGCATGTACACTTGAAAGCGAATTCACTTAGTGCATCTTTTCACTGTATGATGTTTGACTCTTTCAGCTACTTAGTGATCTCATTATAAAGCTTGAATATGCCAGCTAGATATTTAGTTTTAATCCAGAATGTCTTGCATTGGTAGTGCACGATTATAATGTTGCCGAAATTGCAGGATTGTTTTTCTTTTAATAAACACACAAGTACTTTACCATGCAACATGCACTGTAAAAAAAAAAAAAGTTGAGCGAACTTAAAAAAACTTACAGTTGAGTTTGCTCAACTTGTTTTTGTGGGAGATTCTCAAATTTTTGTTGTATAAACTTAAAACAACAAGTTGAGAAAACTCAAAAATCTGCTGAAGTTTGTTGCCTTAAAATTTTAAGTTGGCTCAACTTTTTTTTTTTACAGTGTGTAGCACATCTGTGTCTAGCAGTAAATATTGGTGCACTTTATGATCATACAGCCGGGCAAAGAGTCTGTGATCTCGATCAACACACTGGAATAAATATACACAGTAAACATTTACACTTTTGCCATGTTTGCCACAATTAAATGCAGACTAGGGCCTTCAAAAATATTAAAATGAAGATAAAAATAAAACCACAGTACAAGAATATGACGACCTCTTTGTATTTGTATTTGTATTTGTATTTGTAGATGAAACACAATTGTATGTCACTTGCAGAGTGATTCCATTGTGTCAGTTTTGCTTTGGCACTACTTCTGCGTAAATGTATCTGATGGTTTGAGAAAACCTGTGTGTTTACTGGTGATGTCTGTAGGGGTGTTGAAAAATTAATAATGATATCTCGATATTTTTGGGAATTTTTTCGATAACGATAATTAGACGATATTTTGCAGAGTACGTTATTGTGCTGATATCTGACTACCGTGGACAGCTGCAGTTTTTGATATTCTTCATATTCTGTGTGGTCAGTTCACATCAGTGATAGAAATTAATCTTTTCCTATAAGTTTAAATTCATTTTTTACATTTTATGGGCAATTTTACCTTTAATAAAGCCATATTTTTTTCCTAAAAGTGTGCATCTTTTGAAACAAATTGTTACATTTAATCAGTCAATTAGAATAATAAGACATTTAGGCTGTTACCAAACAAATGAAACCAGTATCAACAAAATTAATCTTTGCAGAAGTTGCATGTGAATTGGCATTTATTTACACACTGTTTAATGCAGCTCAGAGGGACATGGAGTGCTTTAACCTGCAGTTACAAATGAATAATGTTTTGATATTTTAAACACATAACACTGAATACTGATATTTGAAATTATTTTAAAATTAAAAGATACTTTGAATGTGAAATTAAAATCATCAGTAGGTGGCAGCAAGTCATTGTTAACAAGTGAGTCATTGCGACTGAACCGAATAATTTAAACGGTTGATTCATTCAGGAACGAAACAACATGGTCATGTTGCTCAGAGACGCAAAACAGTGCTGTAGCTGTTTGGAATTATTTTTTTGTTGGCGAAATGGAGCAAAAACAGGCAATATGGTGTCTAAAATGTAAGTCTCTTAATGTTAACTTATTGTTTATTGAACTGTTGTATAAAATCAATATCACATTTGTAATCATGCTTATTTTTGAAGAAAACGGCACTCTTCATGTGATTTTAACCATATGAAATGAAATATATATATATATATATATATATATATATATATTTCATTTCATATGGTTAAATACAACCTTCTTTGATCATATTTATATATATATATATATATATATATATATATATATATATACGGTCATGGCCAAAGATATCGGCAACCTTGGTAAATATGATCAAAGAAGGCTGTGAAAATTAATCTGCATTGTTAATCCTTTTGATCTTTTATTTAAAAAATTCACAAAAATCTAACCTTTCATTGGATAATAAGAATTTAAAATGGGGGGAAATATCATTATGAAATAAATGTTTTTCTCAAATACACGTTGGTCACAATTATTGACATAGATATTATAGTAAAATATCTCTGAAGTACATTTCCATTCATATTCACCATTTTGAGCACTCCAGGGTGATCATGAACATGAAATTATCCAGCCATGGCTTCCTGTTTCACAGAAATATAATTAGGAGGGAAAACAAAGCCCAAATTCCCTTAATCATTCATCACAATGAGAAAAACCAAATAATATATTTCTGATGTGCAGCAAAAGATCATTGAGCTTCACAAATTATTGAAGTGGCTTTAAGAAAAGAGCTAGAGCAGTGAAAATGCCCATTTCCACCATCAGGGCAATAATTAAGAATTTCCAATCAACATAAAATGTTATGAAACTGCCTGGAAGAGGATGTGTGTCTATATAGTCCTAATGCACGGTGAGAAGGAGAGTTTGAGTGTCTAAAGACTCTCCAAGGACCACAGCTGGAGAATTGCAGAAAATAGTTGAGTCTCGGGGTCAGAAAACCTTAAAATAAATGGTCAAACAGCACCTACATCACCACATGTTGTTTGGGAGGGTTTCAAGAAAAATTCTCCTAGCTCATCCAAAAACAAAACTCCAGCATATTCAGTTATCAGACATGACTGGGAATTGAAATGGGACTGGCTTCTATGGTCAGATGAAAATAGAAAATGAGCGTTTTAGCAGCAAACACTCAAGGTGGGTTTGGTGAAAAAGTACCCCATGTGTACAATGAAATATACTGCTGTATTTTTGATGTTGTGGGCCTATATTTCTGCTGGAGGTCCTGGACATCTTGTTTAGACACACGGCATCATAGATTCTATCAAATACCAACAGATAAAAAATCAATAAGTGACTGACTCTGTTAGAAATCTTATAATGGGCCGTGTTTGGATCTTCCAACCATACAATAATCCAAACACAAACCTCAAAAACAACACAAAAATGGGTCACTGAGCAAAAAACCAAGCTTCTGCTGGCCATTCCAGTCCTCTGACCTGAACCCTATAGAAAATGAGTGGGTGAACTGAAGAGAAGAAGCACCAACATGGAGCTGGCAATCTAAAGGGTCTGGAGTGATTCCGGATGAAGGACTGGTCTCTGATCTCTTGTCAGGTGTTCTCTAGCCTCATCAGGAATTATAGGAGAAAATTTAGAGCCGTTAAACTGGCAAATGGAGGTTTCAAAAAGTATTGAATAAAAGGGTGCCGTTAATTGTGGCCAATGTGTATTAGAGAAAAACAGTTATTTCATAATGATATTTCCCCCCATTTTAAATTCTTATTATTCAATGAAAGGTTCGATTTTTGTGAATTTTTAAAATAAAAGATCAAAAGGATTAAGAATGCAGATAAATTTTCACAGCCTTCTTTGATCATATTTACCAAGGGTGACGATATTTTTGGCCATGATTGTATACACATTTTCTGCCCCCATATCTTGAATTTTGTGATCATTCTTAATGCATTTTATTAGACTGAATCATGCAGTGAGAGAACACACTAAATGCGCACACGCCCTGTCTAGACTTCATCACGTAATGTAAGCGTGCACTCCGTAGGTGTTCTATTTGGTTTTTGCAAAATACTCAATAATGTCAAATTGCACATCGTTAAAACAACAATTACGATATTATCGCAGATGATATATATCGCACACCCCTAGATGTCCGTATTAGGGCAGATCTGTCATTTGTCATGCAGATCCAAGAAGTTTTTCCTTTTGGGGGTTGACAGCTGTCCAGTTTTGTTACAATAAGGATATAAGCATGAACTATTCATTATATACAATATAGTTTTTTGCTTCCATTACTGAGGTCCTGTAATTTTCAGAACTCAAAACGTTCTCGTTAGTTTAAAAACAGCTTCTATTGAAGCCAATCTGCCAAAACACCAGGTTGTGGAATGTGCCACTTTATGACGTAATAGTGTTGCTAAACACTGCCTCTACCGAAGATGATCAACGCCTGCTTACAGGTCGCTGTCTGTTTAGCCCCGCCCACCAATTCATGCATGTAGAAAGAAAATAACGAGAGAGGCAATTCATTCTGATTCCAACATTAGGAAAGAGTGGATGAACTTTATTTAATAAAGTTCCAGACCACGTCAGTAAGAACTTGGTCCTTTGTTCAATTCATTTTACTGTGGATTAGTTTACAACAAGGTACAGTTCCACACAGGGTCAACTAAAAGTCGTTTCTGTGTCGATTATGGGTGCTGAATACTTAATAGGTGTTGATATGTAAATGTGGATGGTCATATGTGCTCATAGTTGTGAAATGAAAACCATGAACATTCCTGAATGAGTTTATATATATATATATAAATGGTCTGGATGTTTAAAATGAGATGTTCTGTCACCCGGCCGCTCTTTCCTGATCTAGGTGCTTGACTGGTTCCTCTTGGCCTCTGAGCACAGATCCTGCCCTGCCTGCCCAGGCTCTGAGATCTTTTGTCCCAGCTCCAGTGTAATTGTGTGAAACCCCCACTGAACATGCCAGTGGCAACACGCCCGGAAAATTTCTGTATTCTATGTCCTATCCCTGCTGAATGAAAGATGTACCCTGTGATAAACACAGTTTCTTTCATTGCCCAGCAAATGGAGAACTCAGTTGTCTCATTTAAGTAACAACTTTCTCTCTGCTAAGAGGGAAATAAAAATAAACACAGTAAATTGTTGACATAAAGTAAGAGTATAGACCTGTAAAATTTAGCATAGCTTGTATCATTTGCTAAAAGTATTTCTCTTTTGAAACTTTAGAGGAGACATAAGATTACTAGGATCTTTTTTAGTAGAAACATCTGCAAAGCAGGAGATTTAAACACAAGTCGTCATCTGCTCTCCATTTCTGTCTAGGAGAAACAATTGAGTTACTACAGATATTTGTGATTTTTTTTCCCCTTGTGTGACGGTGAGGGTAAGGTCTCATAAGGAAATGCCAATGATGGAAGTTATTGTTTATTTTTACTCTTCCTCTTTCTCTGAAATGAGAGGGTTTTTCCATCTTTTCCGCTCCTCTGGTTCTGTTTGTGTGCTGGCTCATTCCAGCCTTTCTCACCTTCGCTGAATCAGTCACGCAGTTCTGTTCTCTCAGCACACAGTGTAACAAAACTGACCCTGTTATGTTAGGATCTGCCCCTGTGTGCAGCACAATACAGAAACAATTCTCATTTAATCATCTTTTGAAAATATTTTCAAGTTATATATTTAATGAAATGGAAAATTCTAATTCTATTTTTAATGTCAAAAGAGCACACACACAAGGCTATGTAGTCTACATTTCACTTGCATAACAAAACACAAAATAAATATTAATATTTATTAGTAACACATTGAATTAAACGTGACATTTAGAAGTAAAAAGATTGAAATAGTATTTTCTTGTAAAATATATCATGCATGTCAAATATCATGTGCCACCATGAGAATAGACCAATTTTTTATGCAAATCTTGGTATCAGCAGTCTAGCAATCATGTTTTCAAGCCTGTTTACACTTCCTAGCCCCATCTAGTTCTCTGTTTAGGCATCAGTTTCTAGAAAGTGTAATTGGGCTTGAAACCATGAACTGTTAATGCAGTACCAAAATGTACAGTGAAAAAGGAGTTACATTTTTGTCTGTTTTCACTCAAAGTCAATTAATTACATTGCTTCAGCAGACGTGGATTATGCTACTATATTCATTTATAATTATTTATATATTTTGAAGCAACCCAAGATCCTATGCCAGATTAATATGCAGAAACAACTAAGCCATTTGTAAGTTGATGTCCTAAAAGAAAAAGAAAAGTAAACAGTGGTGCATTGATCTGTTTGTTTGATCATCCTGATCAGTCAGACGCATACACCTTTGGTTTGAGCTCATCATAAATTTGCCAGGTCACTTTTGTCAAAAAGAAGCCATGATCCAAGTGTTCAACAGGGTTACCCCCATATTTAAAGAGAGTTCATTGGAGTTCCTTCTGGGACTCGATGGCTTGTCGGCTGTTTAATTATTTCCCCCTGATCTCTCAATAATGACTTTGCTCCTCAGTGCACCAAATGTGAATGTACTTCCATCTCTTATGCAATACACTATATACTGTATCAGAAAGAGATTGAGGACTTTGATGGTAGCACTATTTTGTGGCCTTTATATGTTTGTATATACAGTATTTATTCAAAATTGGGTGTGTACATTGGATTTACATTTTGCATATGGCTATAATACTCTCTGGTTCAGTGCTTCTATATTCTATATGTTACAACGCAACTGCATGGGAATAATGCAGTGTTATTTTTTTTATGTGTTTTGTAACAGCGTGCTTCATGGGCTCTCACATATTCACAAGATAATGTGTGCATTTATTTGAATATAACTCAGTTCAGTGTGCTGATTTAATTCAAAATTAACTCACAATGATTTTAGTGTTTTGTATTATTTTTCATACATATTTGTGACCCTGGACCACAAAACCAGTCTTAAGTCGCTGGGGTATATTTGTAGCAATAGCCAAAAATACATTGTATGGGTCAAAATGATCGATTTTTCTTTTATGCCAAAACTAATTAGGATATTAAGTAAAGATCGTGTTCCATTAAGATATTTTGTAAATTTCCTACCATAAATATATTAAAACTTAATTTTTGATTAGTAATATGCATTGCTAAGAACTTCATTTGGACAACTTTAAAGGCAATTTTCTCAGTATTTAGATTTTTTTGCACCCTCAGATTCCAGATTTTCAAGTAGTTGTATCTCAGTCAAATATTGTCAGATCCTAACAAACCATACATCAATGGAAAGCTTATTATTTATTCAGCTTTCAGATGATGTATAAATCTCAATTTCGAAAAATTTACACTTATGACTGGTTTTGTGGTCCAGGGTCACATGTATGATACAGTCTGTAGTTGCAATAGTTGCGTTTCATATAGTTGTCCAAAACATTTTAAAGATATTTTTTCCAGTGACTATTTGAACCAACCCAATGCCACAAGACAAAGGTGCAATTTTGTTGCAGGAACCTGCTATTAATTTAAGTCATCTCTTGAAATATCTAAAATTATGTTGGTGCACGCCAGTGTTTTTGTTGTTTGATTCTTGAATGATGAATAAATAAATACACACACACACAATGTGCAATGCCATAACATATGAAACGCTTCGTAATCTGCCCTTTGCTTAAAGAGTGTGGACAATTTGTTTTGTCTAAGTAGACAATATTTGATCATTCAAGTGTCTTTCTAGATTTGAAAGATTTCTGTGGGGCAGGGAAGGCTTAACATAAAATATTGTTTTTGTCCTTAGATTATGATGTCATTGGCTCTTATTCACTAACCGTGTATATGCACAAATTTGTGCGTGCAAACTGCATGTAAGCATTTATTCTAAAGTTACGAGTGGCATTTTAAATGTGTTAGGATTTTTATATTTTTTATATTTTATATTTGTTAAATTCATCTTCAGAATTTTATATTTATATTGTATATTTTATTATCTACAGTAAAACAGTTGTGTTATAGCACAAGCTGCAAGGTTCCTTAGCATAAAAACACATACACATATATACAGCTAGCTAGTGAGAGGTCTGTAATCTGCATTGACTGTGAATGTGTACTGTGTTTGAACTGGATTTGAGCAAGGCACAGTTGGCATTGCTTGAGGATCTTGTTTGCGCATACTCTCAGGTGAAAGCGCATCTTCAGATAGTACCATATGTTTGCTGATAGTGCAACAGGCTGTAAAAGAGCTTTCTGTGGAAAGCTGTGATTTGTACACAAATGACTAACCTCCGAAACGCAGTCATTCATTTAGAATATTTCAAATTGATTAATGTTAGAATGAGGTTCTTAATTTAAGAATACTTTTTGTATGGAAATAAAACAAAAATAACTACTTTATTCAACAATTCCACACCATAGCATCACCGTAGTGCCATTTTGGAGAATATCGCTGCACGCAAAATGCGTACGGTCTTCCGTGTCAGCCAAATCCACGTAGAAAACGTATCCCTATGTTGCGGCTAACACAGAAGAGCACACGCATTTTGTGAGCGCTACGGTGACATCACAGTGCCGAATTGTTGAATAAAGTCGTTATTTTGTATTATTTCCATACAAAAAGTATTCTTGTCGCATCATAACGTTACGGTTGAACCACTGATGGCAGATGGAGTATTCTGACGATGTTTTTCATACTTTTCTGGACCTTGACAGTTTAATTTACTTGGCAGTCAATGGGACAGTCACAAGCCTCCCGGTTTTCATCTAAAATATCTTAATTTGTGTTCTGAAGACGAACTATGTTTTCACGGATTTGGAACGACATGGGAGTAAGTGATTAATGACAAAATTTTCATTTTGGGGTGGAGTAACACTTTAATGTTTTTTTTTTTTTTTTAGCATGTGCAGAGTACACATACTGTTGTTTGTTGCAGTTCTATTCTGAGAGACGTTCACAGGTCTGCGAGTGGAGGAAGCGTACATATGCATGTCTTTCTAGACCTGTATATGTCTGGGCAAAACTATGTACTAGCTTTATGAAACATTACTGTTATTGATCATGTCTTTTCCTGCATCACAGAATTATGCATGATACCATGTGAAATCACAGGATCTGTTTTCATTTGAATGCATCTTCCTCTTCCTGTCACTCCAACTGACATTACATTTCCATCCTGTGGGATTATTCTGCTATCTTTCTTTGTGACAGTAAAAATGATTGTACCGTCAAAGTACTGAAAACCTTGCATGTGCTTCCAAAAGCAAAGGTGTCAAATCTGGCACACTAGTTATCAGTTCTCTTTAAATGCAATGGTAACTTGTGGATGGACTGCTGTGATTTAGTTTTGATGTAATTTCAGTTCTGTAAATACATAGAATATATAATCAGAAAGGTTGATCTTAAAATCAAATCTGCCATGCATTGCATTCTGTACACTACAGGTAACGCTCAGCTCAGAGATTACAGTTTGTGTATGAGTTAATCAGTGTGCATTTAAGAGCTTTAGGGGGCCGAGGAGTCATGAATAAGGGATCAAATAGTCTTAGGATCTCTAGAATTCTTTCCATTTGATTGAACGGTGTATTCACATTGTATCTGACACAAATGTTGTCAGAGTTGTAAGAGCACACATTAAATTTCTATGAGCAACTGAAAGCAACCAAACAGTGTTCCAGGGCCTTACTGTTTATTCATACAAATAAATGTTTGGTATGTGTTTCACGGGGACTCTCCATAAGCATAATAGTTTTTTCAATAGGCATAAACTGTACTTTCTATGCACTGTAAAAAACGACTGTGATTTTAACGGCAAAAACTGTGAAAATGCTACAGTAAAAACTTGTTAAATGGTTAATGGTAAGTTCCTGTAAAATTTTAAGGGAAAAACCGTAAACTGACATTCCCAGAATTCCCTGCGTTGCATTTTAAATTTTGTTTGAATTTGATGTTTTTTCTTTGAAATAACTATGTTTCTTCTTAGTTTTTTCTTATCAGGTATGTTTATTAGGGTTGTATGTTACATCTAATGTTGTTAAATTAATGTTTATTGCATATTTCAGTTTAATGAGTCTCACCATGATGGTGTTTAGTGCTTGTGTGAATGACACTGTGCACCTTCTATATATGTTATTATTTAAAAGCTTGTGATGGGCTTTGGTTCATCATGTGACTTTCTCATCACCACCTGCATTTGGTGGTTATCGGTGTATTTCAAAGGTACAAAACAGATTTCAGTACTTTAATAGGTTGGTATATTAACATCAAATCAGTTAATGAAATTACGGTATTTAACTGTAAATTTAAGTTAAAACCTAAGATGTTGTTACTATATTTTTTACGGTAGAATTCCGGCAACCACAGCTGCTGTAAATTTTACGGATTTTTTTTTACAGTGTGTCCTTACCATTAACTTACCCCAAAACCTACCCATCACAGAAAACTTTGTGATTTTCAAAAAAACAACAACAACAAAAAACAGTTTGTGTGACATTTGTGTCCTCATAAACCATATAAACCTGTAGACACACACACACACACACAAATACAAATACAAATACAAATACTGACAAAGCTACATTTGTTTGCAGTTCATGAGCCTGTAGGCATAAGCAATTAACAAGTCAGTGCAAAAATGGCTAATAATGGCTTCTGCTTGCAAATATCATTACAACACACTAGTTATGTTTACATGCACCCACTGTTGTATACTTACTGTCATATTATTAATAGGATTTTTGTGCTATTTTTTTATGTTTTTGTTGTCATTTCCATAAATACGAGGTCAGAAGTTGTCAACAGTGCCAAACTGATGTCATTATTTTTTATAGGGGGATGTCACAGCATAAAAGAATTGAGGGGGGAGTAATTCTGCCTTTCACACAACAGCAGAATACGGTTGTCAGCATTTGAGTGCTTACATGTTCACACCCACTTCAGTTATTTATGGAAGTGTGAACGACATTCTATAACTAAACTTTTACACCCCTTAAATTTTCAAAACTCACAACCATATTGTTGGTGAACCCCTGCTGTATGAATGGGAACATACTAGACAACTAGTTGTCTGGCATTAGTCATATACATCTGGGATGCATAAGAGTGAGCTTTATTAGTCAGGTATATTAGGTTGCTGTCACTTTAAGACCTATTGCAGGGAAAACGATATATTGACATACACCTTTTTTTTTGTTTTTTTTTTTGCTTGTGACTGTTTATGCTCATTTAAGAAAACTAAACATGTTTATGGAAATACTCGCCAATACTCGGCATTTTGACGTATTTCTATGTTAATTTGACTCTTTATGTGTGTGCCATATAGTGTGAGAGAGCCATTCTACACTGGTATCTGCACACAAGTGTCTAGTGTGTTGCAGGTTTTTTGCAGGTGTGGTTTTGGTGATATACTCTCTGTAATATGAGGAGATATGACCTGTGTGTCATCTGAAGGTTTTTTATCCAGTTACTCTTGTCCACTGGAGCAGTTTCTGTCAGTTTTGTGGTCTGAACACGACTCAAACGTAGGACTCTCTCTAATCAGGTATAAATCCTCTGTAAAATTTGATGGATGAAGTCGTGCCTTGATTGGAATTGTTGTTGTGTCAGCTGTCAAGACTTTACAGTGTTCCATTAATTTTCCCATGACCATCTTTGATATTTTCTTTAGTCAGTGTCACTATACTGTAGGTACAGGTGATATTCATGGCTAGTATGAGAACAAGAAAGGGGATTGACAGCGAATACTCAAATACTTTATGTAAGCTGCTGTGTGAACAGTTTGAGAACCTTTCAAGCCTGTTATGAAATGCAGTTGTCAATCCAAAATACAGTTATCAATCCCAATCCCAAATACTGACTGTGTAAATGTAGCCACCTTTCTATGATCTGCTTGCCTGTCTTCATTCAGATATGGGCACTGCTTTTAATGTATTCTAAAGATGTTGCGGTAATGTTGAGACGTAGTGTTAAACTATGTAATTC
Source organism: Onychostoma macrolepis (assembly GCF_012432095.1). Taxonomy (NCBI): domain Eukaryota; kingdom Metazoa; phylum Chordata; class Actinopteri; order Cypriniformes; family Cyprinidae; genus Onychostoma; species Onychostoma macrolepis. The sequence goes on along the minus strand of NC_081172.1, from coordinate 22,911,935 downwards.
CGTGGAACAGTAATTGGTTCCGTTGTGTGTGTTTGCATGGATAAAGGTTCAAGGTGGATGAGGTTTGTCTATTAAGGCAAGTTTTACATGGAAGTGTGTGTGTGGTAGTACCATGTTACTTTTTTTTGTTCTTCTTTTTTTATTATTATTATTTTTATGTAACATATAATCTGCATTCATCCTTGAGGTTTGGAACAATAATGTTATTAGTTATTAATAATAAGTGCGCAAATGCAAAAACAATGCATGATACAAAAAAACTTTCAAGGAGTATCAAAACATTACATTCCAACACTCTTTCTGTCTCTCTCTCTCTTCTCTCTGGGAGGGATTAGAGTGGCCACATGTTGGCCGGCAGAGGCTCGCTGTGGCTCCAGGCAGGCGCGCGGGCGCTGTTGCTCATGGTAACCCGATCGCTGGCGGCCGTGAAGCTGTTTGATTTATTCCCCAGCTCCAGCAGATGGCTGCAACAGAAGTTTGTTTAAGTTCACTTCATAGCCGGGCTGGCTGCCAGGACAGAGCCTCGCACACACAAGAGGAGGAAGAGGGGGCTGGAAGCTGAACACATGCCAGAAGAATGTTCAGTGACTCCGGGTGTCTAACCACACCACTTACCCCCTTCCAACCTCACACACACACAAAGCCACACATATCTCAGACCTGCACACACATTTTTCACAAATACTGCAACACATGTATATCTCCCTGACACAAACACATTCCCACCCATTGATTTCCTTTTTCTCTTTATTCATCTCAGTGCGTTTCCACTCTTTGTCGCAAGCACATTTTGCACAAACAATCACATCCACTGTGATACACACACCTCATCTACTTTGATTAGGTGAGTGTTCAGCTTGTGAAGATGCTAAAGGTGTCTGCCCAAATGGGAAACTTCTGAATGGAACCATATGGTTTCTTTCTTCTTACCCAACCAGAAACCTCTGCAGCTTATTCAAAGTCATTATACATAGAGAGAAAGATCTGGTTTACCCTGATCTCACAATGCATTTACTATCAAAATTAAAACTTTATCTACTTCTTATCCTACATAATTAAGGCTGTGTTGTTGCAGAATACAAACAAAGTAAATATGTAAAATGTGTGAATTGTGCTGTCCCGAGCAAAACCTGCCACCATGTTGCTAGGGAGTTGTAAGAGGTAGTTGTAGTTATGTGCTTGCTTACAATGCTGTGTAGTTGTAGGTCCAAGCCAAAGATCCCACCCTCTATCGTATTCTGGTCTCTAAATCTGGCTCTGGATTATTGTTAATCTATTTTTTTTAGGGATGTTCCGAGCCGATTTCAATGATCAGGATCGGAGCCGATAAATAATTTTTTTTAACTGATCGGCACCAGCTCTCCTAAGCCCGATCCACCCGTGATTCGTTAACTGTCATGCCGGTGTCGTGCAATAGGTGGCACTTTTAACAGTCCACCACCATTAAAAGGAAAATATACTCAAATGTGCATGCATGACGTGCGAGAACAATGAGGTCTTTATACTATGATGTCTTTATACAGTGTGTGCATATACAGAGAGAAAGTGTGTATCATATTATTGATACACATAGGCCGAAGGGCTATATTAGGCACAACGTGAAGCGAAGTGCCTGCAACCCCTTCAGCCGTGACTTATTCACAATACAGCACGGCCTTGAGTACCTTATTGCTTTTATAAATCGGTTACCACACAATAAAAAATATCAATACTTAAATTTTTTTGTTTTAATATGTATGTTACTTTTTTGAAGCATGTTCGTTAAATGCTGTCCTCACGCTAAAAAAATAGTTCCTGACAACAATAGTAAACGGCAAGAAAGTGTTCTGATGTAATATTCCTCATCCTTTGGAGCTCAAATAAAAACACAGAATAGGAACTCTTCTCATCCGCTGTGTCGTTTATTTTTTAACACCATATATGATACTTTCTCACACACATACATCTGCTTATCTCTGAGCATGAGCAAACGTCTGTTTTACAGGACCGATTCGTGGCACAGAGCGATGTTTCAAGTGTCATTACAGTGTAAACTGATGGACATACAGAATCGTACCTGAAACAGAAAACGTATAAATAAAGTAATTATAAAGTAATATTCTCTCCTCACTTCGGAAACTGTGAGCTTCCACACAGAGGCGCGCTCACATCAACGACAGGGTGAAGGCATGATCTCCAAATTAAAGATGAAAGATGCAACATAATGCCAGCAGGGGTCAGTCATACTTAATTAAATAAATAACAAACAGTTAATTTTGCCAAAATACATAATACACGGAACAGTTTTAATGCTATATCATTGATTATTTATGTTGCTAAGGGTGATTGCTAAGGGTGTTGCGCTGTGATACCAGAACTGTTGGGTGAAGCGGCCATAGTCATGTTGTATCGTGAATAAAACACAGCTGCTGACCAATCAGAATTGAAGACTGGAACTAACCATTTTATATTTCAATCATGACAACTCTCAGAAGATTTTAGCATGGTAATGGTTATGACAATGTTAATGTATTTGGTCTTGGTGGAATAGATCTGCTGCATTGCTGCTGCTGAATTGCTGCTGCTACTGGTTATTGTTGTAGTTGTAGATTATTGCTGCTGCTGCAAGCAAGTACAGGAACTTGCTACTGCCAGCGCTTATGGCGATACAGTGCTGTGAGTATTTAAGACATACTGCTGCTGCACAAATAGCATATAAAATAACCCGTAGCAGATCTATACAGGACAGGTGGAGCTGGGGAAGGTGGTGTGTTTCAGAGAAACTCTGAAAATGTGCTGCAAATGCTAACCAGCCATTTAAATGTAAAGTAGCACGCTCATTGACTGCGTATGCAACATGAACCAATCAGCTTGTGCCAAGTCGTTTAACGCTGGGAATATCATCAGTTACGTTAATACTCATCAGCCTGCGCCATCTAGAGTTTCTTGACTGAACTATATATATATATATATATATATATATATATATTAGTAAATTAATTAAGCATATATTAGTATATTAATTAAGTATTGATTAAGTAGTAGGTAGTTTATTAATAACTTTAATGAGGAAAACAAGTGTCAGACTGGGACTTGGTATTGGCAGATACTCAGTATTCCATGACTCTGATTGGATTGGGGGCACAAAAAACCTGTTTGGGACATCCCTATTTTTTCAGCTGTTTTATTATTCCAAAATGTTTGATTCAATTTTGATTGAATGCATGTGCTTCAAAGTTTTTTAAGTATTGAAAAACAAGCATGAAGCATTAATAATACCATAGCTGACAAGACCCAATTAAATCCTGATGTTAAATAATGAAGTCCCAGCCTACATTATTTCCCAATGAATATTTTGTTTCATCCAGAAATACAGGACATTATAGAAATTGAATGACATTTGTTTATAAATTGCTTACTTAATTAGACAGTTCCGCTTCTTTCTGCAGGGGAACCTAGGAGTGTGAGTGACTGATTTTTCAAAAAAAAACAAAAAACTTTCTTTGTGTTCATCTGAAGAAATAGTCATATACACCTGGGATGGCATAATACTGAGGAATATTAGGCAGGTATATTAGGCTGCTGTCACTTTAAGACCTATTGTGTGGAATTAATTTTTTACTTCTGTTTATGTCCATTTAAGACAACTAAACATGTTTATGGAAAATACTCGCCAATGTTCAGCATTTTGACATATTTCTATGTTAATTTGACTCTTTATGTGCGCACTTGAGTTAAGACCAGTATAGTTTGCATGTCTGTTTCCCTTCTCAAAGTGCACATACAGAGAACTGTATGTCGAAAAGTGTGTCTTTTTCAGCTCAATGCACTTTTAATAACTATTTTTAATTTTATTTAACTGTATTTCTGTAGGTTTAGGTTACACCAGTATGTGGCGATAAACGAGCATCTGTTTTATTTACAAATAAAACAATATACAGTGTGTAATCAAAACTAAAAATAGATTAATTCCTCAATAAAACACCACTACACATTTATAATTTATAATATAAACTTACTAATATAGGCAGAAATAAAATGAAATATTATAGCCTAATAAGTGATCTTCCCGTACAATTCCTGTAATTGTGCCTAAAGAAATAGTCATTTAGGATAAGAACTTTACTGCCATGACTGTCGGTGCATTTACAGTATTTAAAAAAAAAAACATAGGCTTTCTGGTATTGTAATTAGGCCTATTGGATAATAAAGGATGTTAATTGGGTAAAGAGATACATGAGATGAAGTGGGGAATTAAATAAATACATGCAAATTTATGTGCAAATATTAAACAAAAATAAGATCACTCTGGGATGAAATGAATATTGTAGTTTTATTGTAGCTTAAATATTCTTTTAACATATAGCCTATTAATTATAGAAAATCATACAAACTTCATTCAAATGCTCAAAGTAGCCTATTTATAGGCCTACATTTGTAATTAACTCTTTTTAATTCCAACTGACACATTTGCAACAATATCAACACTGCATTTTATGACAGTCTCTACAAACCAGTATGAAAGTTATGCTTATATAAAGCATTCAACCATTTGAAAATGTAGTGTTGTAACTCTAGGAACGTTACAAAAGGAAAGCAGTAGTCTGATTTACGAGTGTCTCTGAGCTGTCGATGTTAGCACTGGGGGCACATAGACTGGTTTCCTCCCAGGGGAAATAGCCCCCCAGCCCTTAGTGAGTCCACATCAGGTCATGTGTAGGAGCAGATTCCCCAACCAAAAAAAAACATGGACATGGACATGCATCATAGCTAGAGCTCATTCACCAGGTCAGGTTCATGTTCCATACAAAAAACTCTGGCACAGACTGCCTATTAGTAAATACCAAATCATGTATCTTGTTTAAATGGTTGTAAAATACGTATGTATGTATTAAATATTACTAAAAACAATAAAACCACACATTATTTTGAACAGAAAGAGAAAAGTGGTTATTTTTTGTTGACACGGTATTGTAAAATCTGAATTACGATTGGTTCTACAAGCTATGGAGTGTGCTAAAACTTAATTAGATTGCCCAAATTATTCATGAGAGCTAATCCAGTTGCTGCGCTGGCTGATGCATGAGAGTGGATTAAAGTCTGTGTCTTTCAATTTTTATAGTAATTTTTCATCTACTTTAGTGGTTCAAACATGAACCAGAACCTATTGGCTACACATAACATTTTCACAAAATTAAATATATTTCTGCAAATAAATATACTACTACTTATAATAATAATAATAATAATAATAATAATGGCTAATAATAATGGTATACAAATCTGAAAAAAAAAAAAAACACGACATGAGGATTACCTCAATAAAATGATTTAGTGTGTACTATACCAACATACTATGGCATGTGTTAAAACAATGTGTGTTATTTGTTCAGTGTCTGTAGTGCTCGTAAAAAAATTATCATGATATTGTGAAAAATATGATGGGCTTTAAAAGATGTCAATTATCAATTAGGGGTGTTATGTGCAGTGCCAGTCTCATTTGGTGCATCCTTTCATGCACACAAAAAATATTTTTTTGCATCCACATATTTACTGAAAAACTTTGTATACTCCTCTTGATCCTATGGAATATACGGTATGTATCTGGGTGACACAGTAAGGGTGTTTTGTTTTCTTAGTGCATTTTGGAAACTAGCAATGTCGTGGAACGCAAGTCATGTCAGTCATCAAGACATTAGTGGCATTGTTGTATGCTATAATAAAGTTTGTCATAAGTTGCATTCATACATTAAACCTGGTAAAGTGCTAGAGATGGCCTTTTCTGGTAAATGTACCACATTTGCTGTTCACACAAGCAAAGACTGTCCATCTTTTTACCGTAAGGATACCATTTGCATATCAGCACTAAAATACCTGTAAACATGTCAATCGTTATATTTAGAAATTACCTTTAAATCCTGTGCCATTTTCTTTATCTAGAATAAGAAGAGAACAACTTTTTTTTTTTTTTTTACTTCTGAGTTGTAGGTGTTACTGTGAACAGCACAAGAGTAATTGTGTAATCTCCATCAAAACATCTGTGCGCCCTGACCTTGTAATATTACCAGACATGCACTGGTAATATTTTGGCTTTGTTCACATAAGCATCAAACAGTCATTTACTGTTAATGTTGCAACTAATCATCCCAGAAAATTGTCAAAATGGAGACTGTACATGCTATATTTAACACCCTTTTTGCATTTTCGTTAATTTAAAGGAAGCAGTACACTTTTATCATTGTCTCTGGTTAAAAACAGTCAAATGCATTGGTTGCTTTTTTTTCTTATTCATTGCAGGCATTTCCTCCACCTCTTGTGTTTCCTGTGTCTCTGGGGTGTCGTTACCAGACACATGGTGTCGCTGATGTGCATCTTGGATAATGTGCATCAAGTCTTAGGTTTTTTGTAATGTAAATAATGTAAACAAACAAACAGATCTAGCCACCCTAAATCACCAAAATGATAACAGTTTAACATAACAGTTTGTAATACCTTGCACTTTATATTTTTAACTGTAATGTACTGTAACTTTACAAAAAAAAAAAAAGAAACAAACAAACAAGCAAAAAATATATAATTAAACACTGTCGGGACATAATTTAGCTTGTGATTCAATGTCAAACAGTAGATACGTACTATAGGTACCTTTCTGTTTGCTTACTGCCCTGTGCAGTTTACTGGAGGTTTCTCCATATTTGTGCTCTTTTCTATTGTTGTGGCACCAAACAGAACAGCAAAAATGATGACTCTTTCCAATTAGGTTTCCCAAACAATCTTACCACCCTTTCATCCCTGCTATGAGATATATATATATATATATATATATATATATAGTTTCGCCCCAAACTCAATTTGTTGAGCAAGAAATTAACGTGTCGGAGAAATCAAACAAACAAAGCAATGTTTTGAAAGTTCTACAGAGCCAGAGAAAGAGAGAGTGAGGAAATGAATTGTCTTTTATTATGAATGGGTCAGCTGTCAAGACAGGATGTGTTAGGGTGTCTGTGAATGACAGAAATGTGTATGTGTGTGTGTATGTCTCTACTGTGAGAAAACAAACAATACCAGCCACCTATAATTTGGTAACATAATGGTTTGTCCAGGCATGATTATTGCATGATGGAGCATAAACTCTCAAATAGTTGAACAACACTGGGTTCTTGAAGTATGCCAGATCTCCAGTGGTTCTTCTGCTTGTGTTATTCTCTCTGTGGCTGATTGGTCAATTGTCTCCTGAGGACTGATATTTATTTATTTATTTAATGTTCAACACTGAAGTCCATGTACAGTACAGACATTTAGGCCCATTGAGCCAGTGAATTTATGCCATCCTCTCTGTTTTTCTTCTTTTTATTTCCCCCTTCTTTCTCAAGTTTTTTTTTTCTTTCTGTGTGTAAAAAGGAAGTGTCTAATAAAAAGCTGCTGGTGTAAAAAGATGACTGAAGCTCTCTCTGCCTCATTCAGAGTGCAGGAAGCCGAGCCGGAGCCCGTGCCAAGCCTGAGCTGAATTCCTGCCAAGAGTCGACTTGTTTGCTCGTCTCGCTGGAGCCAGAGGCTGACCTTATTAGCTGGGAGGGCAGCCGTCTTATTAAAACACATCTGGCGCAGAGGGAGCCTAAATAGTCCTCATATTGTCTTCCTGCGGCTCCTGACCTTGCGTTACCTAGCAGGAATGCTGACGAGGGCTTCACGCATCTGTTGAGAGTTTCTTGCCCCCTCACTCGCTCTGTCTTTCCTCTCTTCTCCTCACTCTGTGCTGGCTGTCTTAACTGGCGCCTGTACGGTAGCTCTGTGGGACCTGTTTTTCTTCCTCTCCACCAACCCCCACCCCCACCACTCCCCCACCTCTGCCCTCTTTTCCACCTCCCTCTTTTCCAGTTTGCTGTGTTGATACAATTATCCTTGTGTAGATATTTTATTAGTGCCAGTTGCCTGGTACAGCTTTGCTAGTTATTTTTATCTGTCAGTGCTGCCACTGCCTGACCAGGTTTTTGGACGTGATACCACATTTTAAGGGGTGGGTGATATAAACTAAAATCTTATTTCATGAAGTGAGAAATTTTATTTCTTGATAACGATTAGAAAGATACAAATTAAACTATGTTTTTCAAGTACAATAGATTCATATAGTAAGAAATGCTACAGAAATCGCATAATCAGACGTAAAAATAAAACACTACGTAGTCTTCACTGTATGAATTAAATATAAATGTATTCTTATTAAAGCTACAAAAGGTATTTAGTCAAGAGCAGTAAGTTTTTTTTGTTGTTGTTTGATTATTTATATTAGGCTGCTGTCACTTTAGGACCAAATGCACAGATCCAATATACTGACACACACCCAGTTTCCTCTTAGCTGTTTACATTCACTTTTTTGTCACCTACTTTGTTTATTATGGATTCTCATTGGGGTTAAACATTTAAGATATAATGATCTCTTTAAAACTGAGCCAGACGTTGTGTTATTAAATGAGAACACAAGAACAGTAAACCATGAATGTAGTAGCACTGAGGGGAATTATCCAAATTAAGAAATATACTTAAATAAATAAATAAATAAATAAAATTATTTGTAGTAAAAAATAATGTCTTAAAATGTAAATATTCAGAAAGTGTTTTGTGTAAGGATTAGGTTTAGGAGTAGAGGCTATAAAGTATTATTAGCACAATAAAATAAACAATAGCGAATGGAAAGTCCCCACCATCACAGAAAACTCTGATGTGTGTATTACTGTTGTTGAATGGATCTGTGGGGTGGGTGAGTGTCTGCGTGTGTGTACTCCCTTACTCCCTGAAGATTCCTCACATTCCTTCACTTCCAGTGTGTCACAACAAAGAGCCGAACTGACACACTTGAAGACGCAGTTTGTGTGTGTGTATTTAGGTCAAAGTTTCTCTCTCTGTCATGTATATGCACAAATACACAATCATATTTAAAGATTTCTCCTTTTCGCCTCATGTGAAGCTGTCTGTTTGTGTGTGGCAGCTGTTCTGAGTGAAGCCCCTCAGGCAGCCACACATGGCTCTGATTAGCATGCTGTGACTCAAGCTCTCCTCACCACACACTCTCTGACTACCCACAACCCCCTGCCCTCCAGTTGAGCAGCGTCACTGTGGCGGCAACAGTGATTTTAAGACCTCATCAGTATTTCAGCCCCTCTGCAGTGCGCTGTATACTCACACACTTATTTCACATCCTCTGTACTTTACTGCACTTTTTTTTAAATGAAAAATATATGGTGTTTAGTGATTAATTGCTCAGTGTGTATCTCTCTTATATCTGATCTTGAATTTCAGTAATGGCCTGCCACTGTGTTGTACATCTCAAGTGCTTTGCAATACATGCAAAAAAGTAGAAATAAAGCGCACAGACCGTTTGTGTCTATGCAGTCTATGCTGTAACTCCATCCTTTTAATAGCTTTATAGTTTATAGGTCTGCATTGGTGTTCTGCAAGTACACAGCTAAAATACTAGTAGGTGGTGTCGACTACAAGAACAATACTCGAGTGAAAGGCATTTGTTTTCGTCTTTGTATGCAGAGCTGGAGAAGAGGCAACAATGTTAATGAAAAGACCATCTTTTGTTGCAACTAGAGTTTATAAACATTTGGTGGAATTCTAGTTTAAATATATATATCAAATATATATAAATATATATCATGTTATGAATTATATTATTCTTAGATGTCATATATTTAGCATTTCTCGTTTATTCCTGTCTGTGTGTATTCAGCCTCTCCACTTTCTATACAAACTTCCAGCAGTCAGGTCCTACTACATTCATTTCCATATTATGGGAAAACAAATTTAAAACAATGTTTGCAAAACATGTATTCACATAAACGTTAATGATTTTTTCATATTGTTTTTTTTTTAGTTACAGTGAGTTATGTGTCCGCTGTGTAGGCCCATGCAGTGTGAACAAACTGTGACCACAACAAAGTTCTAAATAACACATAAAGGCATCATTAAAGTAATTCATACCACTCCAGTAGTTTAGTATTTGTCTTATGAAGTGACCTAATTACTTTTAGGTGTAAACAAACCAAAATTAAAAAAAAAAATGTCATTATAAATCTATAAATCTTAAAAGTCATAGACATAAGCAGTCTCTAGTCACAACTATGTTTCCAAACTCTATTACAATTCTTAGTGCTTGACACATGCACAGAGCGCTAGGTGGCACTAGGAAGTGTAATCAAGCTTAAAATCATGATCAGCAAGGAGTCGAGTTATCAACCGATTAGATTTTTGTTAACTTATGTATTATTATTATTATTATTATTATTATTTATTACTTGTCATTGTATAGAACACAGATCGCAAATTACTAATAAAAATAGATACTAATGGAATTAAATAAAAGTATCACAATGTTTGAGGATAAAATATATGTAAATGTTAAAGTAAATAAAGGAATAGTTTACCCATGATGCCATGATAGTGTAATATGATATGGCTATTAACATGACATTTTTTTCTTATTATTGTATTATTTGAACAGGAGAGTAAACCATATCCAATAGGTGGCAGCAGCGTTCTGTTGAGATTGACTGCTTCTTGTAAGGTCTGTTGTAGTGTATCTGGTGCAGTTAAGGGAGTCAAGGTTTCATTGGCTAGCATGATCTCAATAGCTCTTGCTGATACATGCTATAACTACACCAAAATTTTGTAACAAAAAACTTATTTTTCTTGCCAGCCATTCAAAATTAGCTGTGTGTTCTGATCTTTTTTTTGGCAAGCTTTATATTAATCACACGTATTTGAGAAAGACAACATATTGATGTTGTATTTAAACTTATTTTTCTTCTGAGACAAAAAAAAAATTCTGACTCTAAAGGCCATTTCACACTGACAGCAATGCGAAAAAGCGAGGAGAATCGCAGACGAACGTTGCTTTCACGCTGCGCACGAAACGTTTGATCGCCTTCTGCTAATTCCCACCTGCATGCTAGGTGGCACTGAGCAACAATGCATTTTTCCTCATGTATGTATCTCGTGTATGGGTTTATCATCATCCGCTGCTCAATATACAGCATTAAATTAAGATAAATAAAGTTTGGTTCTTCACCAAAAACACAAACTGTCTATAATGCTTACAAGAATATCTTACAATATAATTAGTATAAGAAAATATAAGAACATCTTAAAATATAATTTGAGGTACAATTAGCATCAAGCTACACTTCAAAAGTTAGGTAATTATTAATTTTTTTGCTCAAAACTCACTTTAAATCATCATGGAGTGCTTGTAATAACTTCTGATTGTGATCTAAAGTGGATTTTCATACTATAATAGGCAGACATGCACTCTTTGTATGTTTTGTAATGGATTAAACACTACACCTGCATGCTCTTGCACATGTGGATTATTCTGATTAAATTACATGACATTTATATGACAGAACCATTTTTTTTTTTTTTTTAAACCAAACGGTCAGAATATTGTGGTGGAGTTGGAAATATTGTAATTATAAGTTCTGTGTATTTGAATATGTTTGAAAGAGTTAGGAACTTGGAATGTAAGATGATACACGAGTTGCCAAGTTAATAACCAGTGTTGGGGGTACGTTACTTTAAAAAAGTAATTAGTTATAGTTACTAGTTACTTCTCACAGATAGTAACTGAGTAAGTAACGGAGTTACATCATTATAAAAGTAACTAATTACCAGGGAAAGTAACTATTGCGTTACTTTAAAAAAAAAAAGAAAAAAAAAAGAAAAACGTTCAAATATGTCAAATAACTTGGATGCCCCAATATTAAATATGTTAAATAAAGGAGATGGACACTAAATAGAATCAATTATTATTATAATACATTGTACACTAATCTACACTATTTTTGTGTTACTATGGGACAATGTGAGAGACACCTATCAAATTCAATATATTATTATAAATATTATCAACCCTCTATGGGTGCCTTGGCAATAGAATTGCCATTGGCTAGTAAATGTTTAGTTTACTCACCAGACTAATATTAATTATCTGATATACTATTTTATATCATATACAGTGTGTATATATAGCCTATATATATATATATATATATGTATGTGTGTGTGTGTGTGTGTGTGTGTATATATATATATATATATATATATACATACATACACACACACACACATATATATATATATATATATATATATATATAGCTTATGTTTGTAAAATGGCACAGTTTTTTTAAATATCTGACACTTAGCATCAGTCAGTCAAGCATTATAATATGATGTTATGATAATTTAGCATTATATGATAGAACAACCATGCATGAATGCATATTTTGTCATGTTGACTGAACTTAGGACTGGTGTTGGTGCTTAAGATATTGTTTGTCATTTAGTGTTTCTATAAAAAAGGGGGGAAAACTAAAAATAATAGGCTACTGATAAGATAACAAAACTACTACGAATTCTACTACTAATAACAATATAAAACGCACTAAGGATTAATGAGCTGCTGGGTTCATGAATATTAATCACGTTGTCTGCGTTCACTCAAATTGATTTGCTGAAATCAAAACAGGGACGATAATAGGTGAGCGCCAGCCAATGAGATTGTCGTTTGCGCATTAGTTCCGCCCACTTCCAGAGAACCCGGCAGTTCTTAAAAGCTGAAGAATTCCAAAGGAAAATACAACAAAGAATATCATTTACATGTAGCGCGTCAATTCTGCATGTTATGTAAGACTCTCACGCTCTGTCTCTTTCTTTGCGTGTGAGACAAAGCGACGGCGAGTCTGGACCACAAAATCAGTCTTAATTGTCAATTTTTCAAAATTGAGATTTACACATCATCGGAAAGCTGTGAAATCGGAAAATAAATAAGCTTTCCATTGATGTATGGTTTGTTAGGATTGGACAATATTTGGCCGAGATACAACTATTTGAAAATCTGGAATCTGAGGGTGCAAAAAAATCTAAATACAGAGAAAATTGCCTTTAAAGTTGTACAAATGAAGTTCTTAGCAATGCATATTACTAATCAAAAATCAAGTTTTGATATATTTGCGGTAAGAAATTTACAAAATATCTTCATGGAACATTATCTTTACTTAATATCCTAATGATTTTGATGATCCTAATGAATCAATCATTTTGACCCATACAATGTATTTTTGGCTATTGCTACAAATATACCCCAGCGACTTAAGACTGGTTTTGTGGTCCAGGGTCACAATTGTAAAGTTAATCACTCACCTTTGACAGTATGTAACAAAAATATTTAATACTCGAAAGTCCCCATCAAAACTTTTTGTCTTTGACTCTCTCACTTTTATACAAGCAGAAGCAGAGAGACAGCAGAGCCCCAGTGGCATTGGTCAATCTATTCTCCAAACCACTTGTTCTGTGTAGGGTTGTGGGGATGCCGGAGCATATTGGGACCAAGGCAGGGAAACTCCATAACAAGGCTAACACACACAGACATATGCACATTTACACTCAAACCACGGTCTGTATAGTGTCTTGAATTCACCAATGCTGCATGTCTTTGGATTGTTAATAGTACCTGGAAAACATGCCACACAGGGTGGACTGCAGTGGAAGAGCATGAAAAACCCACATAGAAAATCCTCATTGCTCAGCCAGAACTCAAACCAGGGACCTTCTTGCTGTGCGATGATAGTGCTAACCATTGAGCCACGGTGCAGCTGTAAAACAGGAGATAAAGCCAGATAATCCACCTCTCACAACCAGATCCATATAGACACGGCTGTTTAAAAACGAGTGTTTTCCTTCTGCTATTGGTATGTGTGTGTGTGCGTGTAAAGCTGCTGTTATATCCAGCATTTCCATATGGCTGCTGTGACATTTCAAATCTTTGACTTGCTGAACGCCAGCATGTTTTTTGATGGTGATGGTGGTGTTCACTACATTCTCCTTGCAGAAATGACAGCACAGATGTTTTTCATTCTATTAAACCCCCATTTATCACTAACAGGAACCATGGCAATAATGACAACCATTGTGATGGCAAGTGATACTTATCGTTATGACTCTTCTGATCTCCCTGTGAGCCGTTACACACTGTATCTGAATAATGACTCCATGAATAATTCTGTTATTACACCATAGGCATTGATACTGTGTTAATGCATAACGTTATTAACTGAAGTCACTCTGAAAACCTGTATTTTGCTTTCAGGTTTGTTGATTGAAGTCACTGTAATCTTTGTCAAAGATGTCTTCAGACCCTAACTGTGTTAGTTTCAGAATCATTCCAATGTGCCCAGGGTCCTGTGTTCCCCAGATTGATATGGCACATACTGAACACATGACAAGGGATATGTTCTCTAGGGTTCAGGTTAGGGTAACATGGGAATGAACTGCTTCTGATGAAGAGCTCTCCTTTTAGCACTTGACAAAAAAAAAAAAATCAGTACAGACAGTCATGACAGCTTTTCATGTACTTTGGTGGCCATCTATAAGCATAGAATCTCCCACTGGGTGGTCGAGTAAACAGTTGAAATGCCATATTTTGGGTAATGTATGTTTCAGTGAGACACCATTGCTCTTTCTCTGCTTGTAATTAAACTTGTCCAGGCATCCATGGCTGATAAAAGTTGTATTTATTGCAACTCTATGCCAGTCATGATTCAAGAGAAAGAGCTTCATGTTGCCTCATTGCCCAAAAATGGTCTCTGTCAGACCTCTCGGAGGAGATGTGCAAAAATGACAGATCTTGTTTTTGCACCTCACAGAGCATAGTCAACTGTTGTATGCAGAATATGACTCTCAGCATTGCATGTGAGTGATTGCCCAGGCTTAAAGGGTTAGTTCACCCCAAAATGAAAATTCTGTCATTAATTACCCACCGTCATGTCAAACCCGTAAGACTTTCGTTTATCTTCGGAACACAAATTAAGATATTTTTGATGAAATCTAAAAGCTCTCTGACCCTGCATAGACAGTAACGCAACTGCAATGTTCCCAGTCCCAGAAACGTTGCAAGGACATCGATAAAACAGTCCATGTGGCATCGGTGGCTCAACTTCAACTTTGCGAAGGTATGAGAATATTTTTTTGTGTGCAAAGAAAACAAAAATAACACAATTTAATCAAAAGCGCTCAGATTTCATCAAAAATATCTTAATTTGTGTTCCGAAGATGAACAAAGGTCTTACGGGTTTGGAACGACATGAGGGTGAGTAATTAATGACAGAATTTTCATCTTGGAGTGAACTAACCATTTAAGCTGTTGAGCCTCAGTGACAGACAGTGTTTAGACCGTCTTGATACTCCTGTGAACTCAAACCTGGCCCTGTAATTATGGACAGTTATGGATGTTATTCATTTTCAATGAGTGTGGGCGAGTTTCAGTGGCATGGGTGACAGTGACCACTGTAATGTGAATGTATCCAGAAACAAGAGAAAAAATGAGAAAAGTTTAGCTTTATGCAAATAAGAAGCGACATTCAACAGCAACTTCTTATACAAGTTAAGACAGAAGATCTCACATGCAATGGTTTATATACAACTACAGATGTTATTTTGTTATATATTGTCCTGAAAGCAATAATCAGACCTCATCAGTTAACGGCCCTGGTCCTGGAGTGGCCTGCACTGCACATTTTAGATGTCACCCTAATAAAACACATTTAATTCAACTGATCAGTTCTTCGGTGCAGACTCTAAGACCTAAAATTGGTATGTCAGATAAGGGAGACATCAAAAATGTGCACTGTTGGGGAAACTCCAGGACCAGGGTTAGGAACCACTAATTTAACACACAAATCACAGTGACAGTGACAACCACCCACTGCTGCGAGATCAGGGTCATGGCTGGAGCAGCTGACTGTCTCTCAGTTTATGAATCCCATCTCTTGTTACCTGGAGACACATTCACACAGCTGCTCTTTCATTTTAACGGCTTCTTGCTTCACTCTTTGTTTTTATTATATGATGACTGAATGAAGCCCTCATTAATGAGTGTAGCTGGTCTGATCTGTGTGACTCCTGTTGCCCACAGGCAGACATTCATATCTAACGTTAACTTTGTTTTGTTAACCACCATTATGCTGTGGCCATGTGCTGCCTTTGTGTTTGTATGCGTGTTCTCTGTCTTTGTGATCCGCAGGTCCAGGCACCCACATTCACACACATACATGATCATAGATTTGGAGCCATTTTACTGTTTATAGGTAAATGTTTTATAAAAAAAATATGCAAATATGCAATATCTATCTATTGCAGTGGCAAATCAATTATATTGATGTGATTGTTGCTGGAAAGAGTGGAGAAAGTAAAGGACCATAGGCACACAGAAAATAATGCCAAATCAGGTGTTTATTGACTACAAGCTGAAGCCAATAGACACCAGCTATTTACAATTCAACAATATTAATTAAGAAATGAAAAGAAAAGAAAACGCAGTTGCTAAGGGGAAAAGGAACTAGAGTGGTGCCAAATTAACAAAATAAATAAAACTAAACAATTCCCATAAACTATTTTCTCAAAACCCTCTAACCTAAAAATGTGAAAAATAAATCTGAAATCTTCAGTGCATATATATAACCTACTCTACATACACAACACAAGAAATAAAATAAATAAACTTATGACAACTGTATACGGGTAGTTGGCAAATAAACTATATGGACTATATGGTGTGACATAGCAATGTAGGAAAAAAACTTAACATACAAATAACATGAGGAAAATGTATCTTCATTCTTAGAGTTACAAATAGCATGAGAGAGGTTTATCTTCAATGTTAGAGTTTTTTTTTTTTTTGTCACACCATAGGACACATTGATATGTCAACTAGCCATATATTGACAATACTCTTATATAAAACAATTTTTGAAGTCTAATACTTTCATTTAAGACGATGCACAATTGTAGTCATAAATTTGATACAACGATAGTTATACATGAGAGTGTCTTGAGGAGACAAGCAATAGAAATAGACAAATTTTCCCTGGGATTTATTGTGACTCTTGCAAACAGCACAGCAACACTAAACTGTCTTTGTGTCATCGTTGCATACACTGCAATGTTTGTAAACATTGGGAGTGGTCTATTATCTCCAACAACAGCTCTTTAACATGATATTAAAACTTCAAAATTGGGAAGTAACATAATTCTTACAGCACATGAAGGCAACATTAAAGACATATGATATAAAGTGTGACCAAACATTTAACTACTCGAATATCTGATATTGGGGACTGTGTGTGTGGTCATAAATGGATCTCATCACACCTGATATCCTCTGCAGCAGCTGGTGTTCGGAATCAGCGTGTGTTGCTAGGAGACATGCTTACAGGAAGACAGGAGTACTGGATGCTTTTCAAACCTCTCACCGTGAGCTACACACAGCACACCACGGAAACATTTGAGAAAAACAAACACACACAGAGCATATGGTTAGTGTAGCGATCAGTGGAGGTGTTGAAGTAATGGAGACTTTGATTGCTGGTGTTTGTTTCTGCTTTCTACATGTTTTTTTTTTTTTTTTCCCTCATCACATTCTTATCCTGCTCATTAGGAATTTACCTTATCACAGATTAAATAAATGATTTTATTATGTAGCTTTTTTATAACACTAGCCTTGTGCGAAAGAAGTGTGCTTAATTTTATTAAATGTGCACTTGTAGTGTACTTAAAATCTTAAAAGCAAAATTTAAATATAGATTTTTATGTACACTTTTTCCACAAGTGCACTGTAAAATCATGCCAAATTAAAACAAATTAAAGTTTTACTTTAAGGTACATTTTATATCAGTATGTTTCAAGAAACGCTTATTTTGATGTGTTGACTAACATTCTAAAGCACGTGTAAAGTACTTATTTTAACTTTAGGGTGTTATTCAATATTACATTTAATGTTTCTAAATTTCAGATGTACTAAATTGCAACTTCATCTTCACAAATGTGTAAGTACAAATATAATTAATTGCAATTGTGTAAACGTAATTAAGTGTCATTACATTACATTAACGCCTATATTGCTTTAAAGTATATTCTTACCCTAATAAGCTCTGTTTTTAAAAAATATGCCAAAGTTTACCCTTTTTAAAGGGAAGGCAAGATATTGTTTTAGTTATAGTTTTTACATAATTATATATTATGTACAGTATATTCGTTTAAATGAAAACTATTATTATTGAATTATTATTAAAACTATTATTATTAAATAATTAATATATTAATAAATGAAAAGGTATTATTATATATTCATATGCTTAAAAGTTTTATTTGTTCCACTTGGGCACAGGTAATACTGATTCTTGCTCTCAGCATTACTAACTGCATACAAGTATATGACTTGCAAATAAAATTGGGTGATTTTAGTTAATATTCTTTCCTTGTGCTCAGTGGTTCAACTTAGAACAGGAGATACAATGGAACTTAATTGCATCAGAGGTATGTCAGTTCACTCACAGATGAATATCAGTGGCCCTGAATGACAGGTGGCAGTATTGAGCTAATTTTTTTTACAGTCTGTACATGCTGTATCCCTTTCTTTATAGTATTAGTGAGCATTTATTTGCATGACAAAACAATGATGTTGAACTTAGTCACTAATGTGCTGCAAACACATAAAAAGAATTGTTGAGCTTTATCATGCTGCTTATGCAAAAAACGTTTTGAAACCCTTTTACTGACCTCTTTGATATTTTCTGTCAGATAATTTAGCTTCTTTTATTTACAGATGTAGGCTGACAAACACAAATGACACAATAACACATAGACAAAAGAACACACACACAAAGTCTGGCCTGTCAGTGGTATTCATTCTGTGGCTATAAGTGTTTCCTCATAGTGTAACGGCCAACAGATGGTCGGCTCTGTGTGTGTGTGTATGTTTTGTGGTCTTCCCTGAGGGATGTAATGTTCTTATCTCACACAGAACATATGCAGCATGTATGACTGCAGTCACCCAACAGTTTATACAAGAAGAAAGTAAGACAGATGACAAAAGAGATGGCAGAATTAAAGGATTGTTTTGGCACTTTTCTCTGAATAGGGTACATTTTGGTGTATCGTGACATTTTTAAGCATTATAGGCACAAATATCACAATTATTATTATTATTGAACAAGTAAACCATTACTTAACCCTAACATTAACATGGAAAATAGATTAAACACATCAAAAATATAATAAAGAAAACAGAAAGAAAAGTAAAATAAAATAAAAGTTTAGTTTTACCTTGATCACCATTTTAAAGGGGACATCAGATGCCCATTTTCCACAAGTTGGTATGTTTCTTTAGATTCTTCATGATATGTCTGCAAAATCTTTTGGTTAAAAGTCTTCAATGGTCATATAAACAACACCCTTTTTACCTTGTCAAAAACAGCTTTGTTCTCAGCAAGCCATTTCAGTGCATGTCTCTTTAAATGATAATGAGCTACTGCTCACTCCACCCTTCTCTTCTGTTTTTGTGTATTTCGTGGCGCATTAAAGTCACAATATGTACGTTTTTTTATTAAAATATACAAAAACCACTAGAACAGTGTTATATATTTTGCCGACTTGTGTACTTATATTATCTCAAATGTTTCAAAGAATGTTTAAATCCAGAGAAATAAGCAATTTTAACTAGTGACACGGACCGTGTCCATATTGTCATTGTGTCACCTGCCAATGACGTCATACTTCCTCGATTTCCGGTTTTGTTTTGTAAAAAACATGGAAACACCAAACACGCTTTAATATGTTACGCATTTTATTAGACGGGTGATGACCGCACAGAGTAGCATTATAACAAAACGTTCAAATGTATGATAAGTATGATATATATGTATGTAGTATGATAAAACAGCGCTGCTTTACCTCAAATAAGCACGACCGGAAGGAGCAGAAGCCTTCGAGCTGTGTGTCTTGCTCGTCTCTCATTAGCGATTGCTTCAGCGGCCTCGTTTCGCTTCAACAGCTTTCAGCCTCACCCTGCTTCATACTATGATGTTAATAAATCTTGAATACATTAGCTCATCCATGAACATGATTTCTGCCCGAGTCTCATCGGATTGCATCGGTTTTGGGGATGAAGACGACACCTCCCATGATTCCACACTCAGTCACGGCGTCATCAAACTACGCCTTTGTTTCTTTGTTTGTTTTGAATATGTGCCCTCTAGCGGCGAAAATTACATATTGTGCCTTTAACATCAGAAACAAAACTAATCCACTGCGTCCTCTGTGGCACTCATGTCGGGAGAAAATGAAGACTCCCATGTTCACTTTTACATCCAAATACAAAACACCTGCATTGCTTACGAGACATTATTGTCGCTACAGCTGCTCGAGTGCAGAGAAAATGGCGGACAGTGTACAAGGAGGCTGAAGGAGGAAATATGCTAATACAGGACAGTCCGTCGGCGGTTGTGGGCAGGGCATGAGCAGTATGACGTCATGCTGCTCAGAAAATTAAATGGCTTGATAATTGAGATTTTTTTGGGAGAAAAGGAGTTAATGGATTTGTATGTTTGAAGGGTGGTTGTGTGAACACACTGCTAAGACACATTTATAAGCAAACACCATGTAAAATTGAATTTTGTATCCAATGTCCCCATTAAGAACATTAAGAAAAAATATTGCTCATACATAACTTTTTTATATCTATTCTTGTAAATTATTCAAGATTCATTATGATTTGATGGACTGAATGCACTCTGCTGAAGTGTTTATCTGGTGCTGTGCCATATCTGTATTCCTAAAATCATGCATTTGAAGGGAGGTTTTGATGGCTTTGACAGTGTCACTTTTCATTTTTTATTCTAACTTATGTACTTTCTGTACATAAGTGGGTGTTAAAGAGGAAGTGACATACAGTAAGATACTGCATCAAAACGCACCAAACCAACTCAGTTCATTGTGTGTGAGTGATTCAGAGTGCATTACTAAAAGCTGTCCTGACCTTTAACCCTGACACGCAACAGGATGAAGTAAATGCCTTCTGTGCTTCATCACACACTAGGACTGTGATTCTGACTCCTCTGAGTTCGATTGCTTCAGTCTGTTGTGCTGCTGAGAGGTTTGTGTTTGTAGCTCCGTGTACCTTCGCTTTTATTGAATCTCTACTTTACTTTCAATCCCTTTTGTCTAAAGTGATAATATATAACTTAATTCCCACCATATTTCTGGTGTTATCTTTCAAACTAATCTAACTAATTTGATCGTTCTCCTTTAAAAACCGCGAGTGCAGCTTGTTAGCCCGTTAGCTTGTCACTTGTGGTTCCATTTGCATTCTATTCGCGCCTATTATTATTTTATTTTTCCTCGCTCCGTTTTCACGAGCTCATCAAACAACAGTGGTAAGTGGTAAGTTAAGTTGGTATCATTCATCAATCACGGTGAGTAATGGCTTCTTCTCCTGCTATTGTTGTTTGCACTGTTTGCCACATGTATAGTTTATCTGTCTCTGTCAGCAGCGAGGGATTCACATGTGATAAATGCAGGGAAATAGTTAGGCTGACAGAGAAGGTTTTAGAACTAGAGACACGCATCCAAACTTTAGTTGAGGATAGTAAGAATGTGAGGGCTGTAGATACTGCTTTGGATGCGACTAGCTCAGGAGTCCTGTACATTGTTCGGTTTCGGTTGAGCCCGTGCAGCAGGGCAACTGGGTGACAGTGAGGCGGCATAGTCGCGGTCAAAACACCACTCTTCCGTTCCGATCAGAACATCAAACAGGTTCTCCCCACTCGGTGACGCACCCACCGAGAAACCTGATGAAAGTGCTCTAGTTATTGGCGATTCTATTGTACGGAACGTGAAAATAGAGACACCAGCCACCATAGTCCATTGTTTACCAGGAGCCAGAGCGCCTGACATCTTGGCAAATTTAAAAGTGCTGACTAATGCTAAACGTAAATTCAGTAAGATTGTTATCCACGTCGGCGCTAATGATGTTCGACTTCGCCAGTCGGAGATCACCAAAAATAATGTTAAAGAGGTGTGTGAACTTGCAAGTACGATGTCAGACACTGTAATATGCTCTGGTCCGCTCCCTGCTTACCGGGGTGATGAGATTCATAGCAGACTGTCGTCACTTAATGGCTGGATGTCTAAGTGGTGCCCGCAAAATAACATAGGCTTTATAGACAATTGGAAGAATTTTTGGGGCAGACCTGACCTGTTGAAAAGAGATGGTGTTCATCCCTCCTGGGGTGGTGCCGCTCTTCTCTCTAGAAATATGGCACATAGTCTTAGAGTTTGTACTTGACTAACTGGAGCCCAGGTCAGGAAGCAGACAGACTGGCTAAACCGATCGTCTGCTAGCCGCCTCACGCCACCAAAGTCAGTTAACTCTCAGCACATAGAAACTTTTTCACCTAGATATCACTCTATAGAGACTGTGTCTGTTCCCGAACTAGAAAATACAGAAAACATCCAAACCAAAGTAATAGTAACAATTTAATTGATGTTCAACAAATAAAAAACGATATAATACAGATAAACACATGATAAAGCTTGGCTTATTAAATATTAGATCCCTTTCTTCAAAAGCACTTTTTGTAAATGATATGTTCACTGACCATAAACTAGATGTGCTTTGTCTGACAGAAACCTGGCTAAAACAAGATGATTACATTACTTTAAACGAGTCTACACCCCAAGATTACTGTTACAAACATGAACCGCGTCCAAAAGGTAAAGGGGAGGTGTTGCTACAATTTATAGAAATATTTTCAGTATCTCTCAGAGGTTGGGTTTCAAGTATAATTCGTTCAAGTAATGGTGCTTCATATAACGTTATCCAAAGAAACAAGTGTTAATGATAAATCCCCTGTGATGTTTGTACTGGCTACTGTATACAGGCCACCAGGGCACCATACAGACTTTATTAAAGAATTTTCTGATCTTCTATCGAGTTAGTGCTGACTGCAGATAAAGTCCTAATCGTTGGTGATTTTAATATCCATGTTGATAATGACAGAGATTCGTTGGGATCAGCATTTATAGACATTCTAAACTCAATTGGTGTTAAACAACACGTGTCAGGACCTACTCATTGTCGAAATCATACTCTAGATTTAATACTGTCACATGGAATTGATGTCAGTGGCGTTGAAATTTTGCAGCAGAGCGATGATATCTCAGATCATTATCTAGTCTCCTGTATATTCCATATAGCTAAAGCTGTAAAGCCAACTTCTTGTTACAAATATGGTAGAACCATTACCTCTACCACAAAAGACTGCTTTATAAATAATCTTCCTGACTTATCTCAGTTCCTCAGCATATCCAATAGCTCAGAACAACTTGATGATGTAACAGGAACTATGGACTCTCTCTTTTCTAGCACTTTAGATGCGGTTGCTCCTTTACGCTTAAGGAAGATTAAGGATAAGAGTCCAACACCGTGGTATAATGAGCACACTCGCGCCCTAAAGAGAGCAGCCCGGAAAATGGAGCGCAGCTGGAGGAAAACTAAATTAGAGGTATTTCGTTTAGCTTGGCGGAAAGTACCCTATCCTACAGAAAAGCATTAAAACTGCTAGATCTGATTACTTTTCGTCTCTTCTAGAAGAAAACAAACATAACCCCGATATTTATTCAATACAGTAACTAAATTAACGAAAAATCAAGCATCAACAGGTGTTGGCATTTCCCAAGAGCATAGCAGTAATGACTTTATGAACTACTTCACTTCCAAGATCGATACTATCAGAGATAAAATTGTATCCCTGCAGCCGTCAACTACAGTATCGCATCAGATAGCGCACAATAGACCCCTGAGGAACAATTCCACTCATTCTCTACTGTAGGAGAGGAAGAATTGTATAAACTTGTTAAATCATCTAAACCAACATCATGTATGTTAGACCCGATTCCATCTAAACTACTAAAAGAGCTGCTTCCAGAAGTCATAGATCCTCTTTTGGCTATTATTAATTCATCATTGTCATTAGGATATGTCCCCAAAACCTTCAAATTGGCTGTTATTAAGCCTCTCATTAAAAACCACAACTTGACCCCAAAGATCTAGTTAATTACAGACCGATCTCAAATCTCCTTTTCTGTCAAAGATACTAGAAAAGGTAGTATCCTCACAATTATATTCCTTCCTAGAGAAAAATGATATCTGTGAGGAATTCCAGTCAGGATTTAGATCGTATCATAGTACTGAGACTGCTCTCATTAGAGTTACAAATGACCTGCTTCTATCATCTGATTGTGGTTGTATCTCTTTATTAGTTCTACTGGATCTTAGCGCTGCGTTCGACACTATCGACCACAACATTCTTTTGAATAGACTACAAAACTTTGTTGGCATTAGTGGAAGTGCCTTAGCATGGTTCAAATCGTACTTATCTGACCGCCATCAGTTCGTAGCAGTGAATGAAGAGGTATCATATCGATCACAAGTGCAGTATGGAGTACCTCAAGGCTCAGTACTAGGGCCGTTACTTTTCACGCCTATATGTTACCCTTGGGAGATATTATCAGGAGACATGGTGTTAGCTTTCACTGTTATGCTGATGATACTCAGCTCTATATTTCTTCGCGCCCGGTGAAACGCACCAAATTGAGAAACTAACGGAATGCATAGTCGATATAAAAACTGGATGACGAGTAATTTTTACTGCTAAATTCTGAAAAACAGAGGTGTTAATTATCGGACCTAAAACCCCACATGTAACCTAGAACATTATCTAACACTTGACGGCTGCTCTGTCAATTCTTCTTCATCAGTCAGGAACCTAGGTGTGCTGTTCGATAGCAATCTGTCATTTGAAAGCCATGTTTCTAGCATCTGTAAAACTGCATTTTTCATCTCAAAAGCATATCTAAATTGCGACCAATGCTCTCAACGTCAAATGCAGAAATGTTAATTCATGCGTTTATGACCTCAAGGTTAGACTATTGTAATGCTTTATTGGGTGGTTGTTCTGCACGCTTGATCAACAAACTACAGTTGGTCCAAAATGCAGCAGCTAGAGTCCTTACTAGAACCAGGAAATATGACCATATTAGCCCGGTTCTGTCAACACTGCACTGGCTCCCTATCAAGCATCGGATAGATTTTAAAATCTTGTTAATTACTTATAAAGCCCTGAATGGTTTAGCTCCTCAGTACTTGAGCGAGCTCTTATCGCATTATAGTCCTCCACGTCCGCTGCGTTCTCAAAACTCTGGCCGTTTGATAATACCTAGAATATCAAAATCGACTGCGGGCGGCAGATCCTATTCCTATTTAGCACCCAAACTCTGGAACAGTCTACCTAACACTGTTCGGGAGGCAGACACACTCTGTCAGTTTAAATCTAGATTAAAGACCCATCTCTTTAGCCTGGCTTACACATAACACATTAATACGCTTCTATTATTCAAATCCGTTAAAGGATTGTTAGGCTGCATTAATTAGATCAACCGGAACCGGGAACACTCCCCATAACACACGATGTACTCGTTACATCGTAAGTTGAATGGCATCTGCGCTAATGTTTGTCTGTTTTTTTCCTAGTCTGTTTCTCGGTCCGTGTCCGATCAGCGGAGACCAGGACACCCAGATGACCCCAGAGATATATCCCCAGATATATCAACCAAAAATAACAAAATAACTAAAATATAATAAAATACCTAACTACATAATACTACTATTGTTAGAAATTGCAACAAAATTAAAATAGAAATAGAAACTTTTGAACTGCGGGTTTCGTCTGGTCAGAGGAGAACTGGCCCCGACTGAGCCTGGTTTCTCCCAAGGTTTTTTCTCCATTCTGTCTCAGAGGAGTTTTGGTTCCTTGCCGCTGTCGCCTCTGGCTTGCTCAGTTGGGGACACTTAATTTCTAGCGATTATCGCCGATTTGATTGCACAGATACTATTTAAACTAAACTGAGCTAGACAATGACATCTCTGAATTCAATAATGAAATGCCTTTAACTGAAAATTGAGTGTTTAATCTTATCATTATACATTACTGACACTCTATCCTCCAATTTGATACTGTTAAGTGCTTTGACACAATCTGTATTGTAAAAGCGCTATATAAATAAAGGTGACTTGACTTGACTTGACACACTGATTGCTCTTTTTGTCTTCAGTGCTGAAAACACACACCCAGGCAAGATTGAGAGAGGGTGATAAAGCTGAGGATGAGTGAGAATTAGAGACATCGACTAATTGAAGGAGTCAGCAATTAATAAACAACCAGTCAGGCACAATAGCCCCTGCAAGCATTTGTAACAACTTGTTTTATGTGTATGCAGTTTTTGCAATTTGATGGAAGTAACTCATATTTTTTGCAAAATGTGCACACAACTGGAAACATTAAATTGCGGTTGTGTAAATTGCATAGATCAATGTGTGAATCAGTAATGCAGTGCTTCATGTCATGACAACCCCATATAACGACAGCATTGTGGATTTGTACCGTCCATTTTAGAGCTAATCAAATGTAATCTCTTTGTTCTTCAAACCAGCTCTGTCTTGCACTTCAGATGAGATTGAGGAACAGTTAGGTTGACCATGCCTTTGCTACCACAGCCCCAAGACTGTAGAATGGTTTGCCTTCGAGGATTAAATCCGCTGACTGTGTTGATGGTTTTAAAAGCAGTCTGAAGACATATTTGTTTTCATTTGCATTTGAATAAGTTTTGTAATATTGGGTATTACTGTATGATTTGTAGTAGTTGCTCTAATATGGTCATTATGTAACATTTTATGCAGTGTGTTTCTCTGGACAGCATGTTGTTTTTTTTGTTTTGTTTTTTAGAAAGTTCAAAGTGAAAGTGTGTTTAGTTGATTACTACAGACTACGGAGTATTAAGAATAGAGAAACAGGTCTTGTGTAATAAGCAGTGCCTTCATGTCATACAACTCATCTACCAAAGCTCTTCCTGTATGTTCTGGTTTACTGCTGTTAATATTTTGTAACTGATAGTACATTATGAATGATCCACATGACACAGATTATTGTTATTGGATGAATGTATATTTTTAAAGCATAAATCAATAATCCTTGCCTCATCTACACTCACACTGAATGCAGTGCTTGGGAAATCCCAAGCATTGTTTTTAAAATAACAGCAAAAATGTAGCATCTTTACATACCCAGATCCCAACTTCAAAGAGTAAGCCCCAGTGAAATGCAAAAACTTGTTTCGTGTGAATGGATGTAATGTCTGGCTGTATAGATGTCAATTTAATGCTGATTCAACGCTTATTGCATTCCTGTACTTTGTCTTTAAAAGGTTATGAAAAGGGTCCAGAAATACCACAGAGATCGCACTGTCATACTCCAGTCCTCTTTTACCAAGCAACCATCAATGCATTTTGGGACAGAAGGATAATTGTCAGCTGACTGACATAAATCGTTATTAACTGAATAGAAACTCCCCTAATATTTGGTGTGTTTGTATTGAAAAGTGTATGTATGTGTTTGTATGGTTTTAACTGGATCTTTATTTCTCTCTCATTCTAGGTATTTATGGCTTTTACTCCTATTTTGTTCTGCTTATAAGTTCAGCGCACAATACCTAAAGTCTCTCTTGGATCCAAACTTACCATTTACTTTCCCATAAAACATGACACCAAAATTCCACTTTTGTGCATCTGTTGTAAACAATTGTGTTGCTGACAAGGCAGACAGAGAAGCAGAGTCGAAAGCAAGGTGAGAGGGTCAGAAGCCAGAGACAGTCCAGTAATGCAACAAATCCTGAGGGCAGAGGTGAGCACAGAGACCTGCAGGCAGGCATGTGTTCAAAAACAGGCAGACAGTCCAGCCTCTCCTAAGGAGAGGCTGTGCTGCAGGCACAGGTAAACTGGGCAGAAATCAAGACAGAGCAGAAGAGACTCAGACACGGTACGACTAGACTAGACTAGAACTGCCTGTGCATGATTGCTGATGATAAGAGAGGTTATTCTTTGTCAAGAAATTCTCTAATATTTTATTGTTTGAAACGATGAAAAGCTATCGAGTACAGCCTTTAATTTTACATCTCACCACCCACAAAGTGTCTTGTGTGAAAATGCATCAGTTTTGTTTAGTGGTTGTGTGTGCTTTAAGAAGTCATTTTTCTGCAGCACTGGAGAACACCAGACACTCAATCTCTGAACATAGTACCATGAGCTAATATGTATAGAAATAAATTTCTCAAAGCAAGGCATAGTGAACAATATGGTATGGTCTCTGCTTAGTTGACTGAAAGGTTAGAAACAGGTTTTGCTTAGCAAAATTACAGAGGAAGCATTGGGTGTGACAGACAGAAGTGAGTTTGCTGTGGTTGGTGCTGTTTG
The DNA here is from genome assembly GCF_012432095.1 of Onychostoma macrolepis. NCBI lineage: Eukaryota > Metazoa > Chordata > Actinopteri > Cypriniformes > Cyprinidae > Onychostoma > Onychostoma macrolepis. The sequence goes on along the minus strand of NC_081172.1, from coordinate 22,883,755 downwards.
TTAGGCGGTGTAGTGTGAATCAACTGTCACTGAATCGTCATCGCCTCCCCTTAAATAAACAGCCCGAAGCTGAATACACATCCTAATGACCTGGTCCAGACACAGACAGAAACACACACACATCCAAACACGTATACAGAGAGTTTTTTGATAATATATACGATTGAGTTGCGACCAGTGTTGGGCACGTTACTTTAAAAAAGTAATTAGTTATAGTTACTAGTTACTTCTCACAAATAGTAACTGAGTTAGTAACTGAGTTACATCATTATAAAAGTAACTAATTACCAGGGAAAGTAACTATTGCGTTACTTTAAAAAAAAAAATGTTCAAATGTCAAATAACTTTGGATGCCCCCAATATTAAATATGTTAAATTAATGAAATGGACACTAAAAAGAATAAATTATTATTATAAAACTGTCATGAGTCCGGGTCCACGATGCTCCCCCTCACCACCAGAGGTCGCCACCTCCCGTCTTCCCAGACTCAATTGCCATTACCACACACACCTGCCACTGATCACACTCCCAGCTGTTCTCCATCACCATGGTCTATTTATACGCCACACTCCCGCTACTCTGTCTGGTAGAATAATAATTGTTCGTTGTTTGTGGTGATTTGTAGTTGCTGTCAGACTCTGGGGATACACGCACTGTGTTGCCGTTTTATGTATCCCACTCCTTAATCTGTTAATTATTAAATTAGTTTTTTCCCTGCATTTGGACCCTGATCTTGTTCTTGCCTTGCACATCCCTACCGTGCCGTGACAGAATTCTACCAGCACACATGGGTCCAGCAGGGAAATTCCTCGATATCCGGCAGGGAGACCGGACCATCGAGGATTATGCCGGGGACTTTGTGGAAATGGCTCGCCAGTCGGCTACAGAGAAGACCTGCCTCATGGTCATCTTCTGGGGAGGCCTGGCCGACCCCTTTAAATCCATGATGCCATACTGGGCCCCAGAGGAATCGCTGGAGGACTACATCAACCTGGCTTTGCAGTTGAGCGGCTCAGCTTTCAGGGTGGAGTTAGCTGCGGAGCCCGCTACTGAAGCGGCGGTCAAAGGGGCGTCAGAGGCCTCGTCTGCCGCACCCAGTACCTCCAGCCCGCTCCCAGAGCGTCCAGGGCTGATACGCTGCGTGCAGGAACCCCCGCTGATGTCATTGCGAGCGGCGTGGTCTGCTCGCAGTCCTCCCGAAGCGGAGGTGGCCGCTCACGATCTCCACAGGATCCCCGAAGCGGCGGTGCCCGCTCACGATCGTCCCGAAGCGGCGGTGTCCGCTCACGATCGTCCCGGCGGCGGTGTCCGCTCACGATCCTCACAGGATCCCGAGCGGCGGTGTCCGCTCACGATCGTCCCGAAATGGCGATGCCCGCTCACGATCCTCACAGGATCCCCGAAGCGGCGGTGTCCGCACACAGGGTTCCTGAGGCGGCAGTAGCCATTCACGATCGTCCCGAGGCGGCGGGGTCTGCACACAAGGTTCCCGAGGCAGCGGTGCCCGCACACAAGGTTCGAGGCGGCGGTGCCCGCACACAAGGTTCCCGAGGCGGCGGTGCCCGCACACAAGGTTCAGGCGGCGGTGTCCGCACACAAGGTTCAGGCGGCGGTGTCCGCACAAGGTTCAGGCGGCGGTGTCCGCACACAAGGTTCCCGAGGCGGCGGTGTCCGCCGCGGTCCTCCCGAGGTGGCGATGTCCGCTCACAAGGTTCCCGAGGCGGCGGTGGCCGCTCACGATCCTCACAGGATCCCCGAAGCGGCGGTGTCCGCACACAGGGTTCCCGAGGCGGCGGTGTCCGCACACAAGGTTCCCAGGCGGCGGTGTCCGCACACAAGGTTCCCGAGGCGGCGGTGTCCGTCATGCCCTCCTGAGGCGGCGATGTCCGCTCACAAAGCTCCAGATTCTCCCGGCGGCGGTGTCCGCTCACGATCGTCCCAAAGCGGCGGTGCCCACTCACGATCCTCACAGGGTCCCCGGCGGCGGTGTCCGCACACAAGGTTCCCGAGGCGGCGGTAGCCGTTCACGATCGTCCCCGAGGCGGCGGTAGCCGTTCACGATCGCCCCGGCGGCGGTGTCCGCACACAGGGTTCCCGAGGCGGCGGTGGCCGCCACGATCTCCACAGGATCCCCGGCGGCGGTGTCCGCTCACGATCGTCCCAAGCGGCGGTGTCTGTTCACGATCGTCCCCGAGGCGGCGGTGTCCGCTCACGATCGCCCCGAAATGGCGATGCCCGCCACGATCCTCACAGGATCCCCGGCGGCGGTGTCCGCACACAGGGTTCCTGAGGCGGCAGTAGCCATTCACGATCGTCCCCGAGGCGGCGGGTCTGCACACAAGGTTCCCGAGGCGGCGGTGTCCGCACAAGGTTCAGGCGGCGGTGCCCGCACACAAGGTTCAGGCGGCGGTGCCCGCACACAAGGTTCAGGCGGCGGTGTCCGCACACAAGGTTCCCGAGGCGGCGGTGTCCGCACACAAGGTTCGAGGCGGCGGTGTCCGCACACAAGGTTCAGGCGGCGGTGTCCGTTCACGATCGTCCGAGCGGCGGTGTCCGCACACAAGGTTCCCAGGCGGCGGTGCCCGCTCACGATCCTCACAGGATCCCCGGCGGCGGTGTCCGCACACAAGGTTCCCGAGGCGGCGGTGTCCGCACACAAGGTTCAGCGGCGGTGTCCGCACACAAGGTTCAGGCGGCGGTGTCCGTCATGCCCTCCTGAGGCGGCGATGTCCGCTCACAAAGCTCCAGATTCTCCCGAAGTGGCGGTGTCCGCTCACGATCGTCCCGAAGCGGCGGTGGCCACTCACGATCCTCACAGGGTCCCCGGCGGCGGTGTCCGCACACAAGGTTCCCGAGGCGGCGGTAGCCGTTCACGATCGTCCCCGAGGCGGCGGTAGCCGCTCACGATCTCACAGGATCCCAAGCGGCGGTGTCCGCCACAGGATCTCAAGCGGCGGTGTCCGCTCACAGGATCCCGAGCGGCGGTGTCCGCCACGATCGCCCCAAGCGGCGGTGTCTGTTCACGATCGTCCGGAAGCGGCGGTGTCCGCTCACGATCGTCCCGAAACGGCGATGCCCGCTCACGATCCTCACAGGATCCCGGAAGCGGCGGTGTCCGCACACAGGGTTCCTGAGGCGGCAGTAGCCATTCACGATCGTCCCCGAGGCGGCGGGTCTGCACACAAGGTTCCCGAGGCAGCGGTGCCCGCACACAAGGTTCGAGGCGGCGGTGCCCGCACACAAGGTTCCCGAGGCGGCGGTGCCCGCACACAAGGTTCAGGCGGCGGTGTCCGCACACAAGGTTCCCGAGGCGGCGGTGTCCGCACACAAGGTTCCCGAGGCGGCGGTGTCCGCACACAAGGTTCCCGAGGCGGCGGTGTCCGCTCGCGGTCCTCCCGAGGTGGCGATGTCCGCTCACAAGGTTCCCGAGGCGGCGGTGGCCGCCACGATCCTCACAGGATCCCGCGGCGGTGTCCGCACACAGGGTTCCCGAGGCGGCGGTGTCCGCACACAAGGTTCCCAGGCGGCGGTGTCCGCACACAAGGTTCCCGAGGCGGCGGTGTCCGTCATGCCCTCCTGAGGCGGCGATGTCCGCTCACAAAGCTCCAGATTCTCCCGGCGGCGGTGTCCGCTCACGATCGTCCCAAAGCGGCGGTGCCCACTCACGATCCTCACAGGGTCCCCGGCGGCGGTGTCCGCACACAAGGTTCAGGCGGTGTCCGCACAAGGTTCCCGAGGCGGCGGTAGCCGTTCACGATCGCCCCAAACGGCGGTAGCCGTTCACGATCGCCCCAAGCGGCGGTGTCCGCACACAAGGTTCAGCGGCGGTGTCCGCTCACAGGATCCCCGAAGCGGCGGTGTCCGCTCACGATCGTCCCGAAGCGGCGGTGTCCGCTCACGATCGTCCCGAAGCGGTGGTGCCCGCTCACGATCCTCACAGGATCCCCGAAGCGGCGGTGTCCGCACACAAGGTTCCCGAGGCGGCGGTGTCCGCACACAGGGTTCCCGAGACGGCGGTAGCCGTTCACGATCGTCCCGAAGCGGCGGTGCCCGCTCGCGGTCCTCCCGAGGCGGCGGTGTCCGCACACAAGGTTCCCGAGGCGGCGGTGTCCGCTTCCGGTCCTTCCGAGGCGGTGGTGCCCGCTCACAAGGCTCCCAAGGAGGTGGAGCCAGCCATTGCCCGCTACGGGGTGGCAGCTCTACACCCACCGCTGGTGTGGCCGCGGGTTCTGCCCTGGGTCCCCATCCCGCCGCCGCTGCCTCAGTCCCCAGGTCCCCCTCCAGCGCACGGACCTGGCCCTCCCCCATCCCTTCCCTTCCCCATCCCTCCCCTTCCCCTCCCCTGCTCCGTTCTCGCCTTGTCTTCCCCTTGGATGGGTGCTTGGGAACGTCTGGAATCCATTCCTTAGAGGGGGGGTCCTGTCATGAGTCCGGGTCCACGATGCTCCCCCTCACCACCAGAGGTCGCCACCTCCCGTCTTCCCAGACTCAATTGCCATTACCACACACACCTGCCACTGATCACACTCCCAGCTGTTCTCCATCACCATGGTCTATTTATACGCCACACTCCCGCTACTCTGTCTGGTAGAATAATAATTGTTCGTTGTTTGTTGTAGTTGCTGTTCTGACTCTGGGGATACATGCACTGTGTTGCCGTTTCATGTATCCCACTCCTTTACCTGATTTGTTTTTGCCCTGTTGGCTTTTTCGTTGTTTATTAAAGTGTTTTTTCCCTGCATCTGGACCCAGACCTTGTTCCTTCGTTGCACATCCCTACCGTGCCGTGACAAAAACTTTGTACATTAATCTACACTATGTATCTACTGACACTTAGTATCAAGTATTATAATATAATATTATGATAATTTAATATTATATGATGATATAACTTTTGTAATTAGAATAACCAAGGATGAATGCATATTTGTCATCAATATAAAACGCACTAAGGATTAATGAGCTGCTGGGTTCATGAATATTAATCACGTTGTCTGCATTCGCTCGAATTTATTTGCTGAAATCAAAACAGGGACGATAATAGGTGAGCGCCAGCAAATGAGATTGTCGTTTGCGCATTAGCTCCGCCCACTACCAGAGAAACCGGCAGTTCTTAAAAGCTGAAGAATTCCAAAGGAACTCCGTTATTTTGACAGGAAAATACAACAAAGAATATCGTTTACATGTAGCGTCTGCATGTTATGAAAGACTCTCGTGCTCTGTATCTTTCTTTGCGTGCGTGTATGTGAGAGAAAGCACGGCAAGCCGTGCGCCTTTACACTAGAGTTTATGGTACGTCAAATACAGCTTCACTGCGCATCCATTCAGATGAACTGAAAAATTTCATTATAATATAATATAGGCTAGTAACGCCACATTTTATTGCCAGTAACGGTAACGGCGTTGTAACGGGGAAACAGTAATTCGTTTGATTACTCGTTACTGAAAAAAATAACGCCGTTAGTAACGCCGTTTATTTATAACGCCGTTATTCCCATCACTGGTTGCGACAGATGCATGAGTTGCAATAAATTGCATTTATATTACGTATGTGTTATATACTCTGTCTTTCTCTCTCACACACAAGTGCAGGTTAGGGCCATGCTGAGAGGCAAGCAGTCAAGTTGGTCAGCTCACACTGCTATGAAGTCCCGGTGAGGCAGAAAGTGCAAATCAATAGCATTTACCTTCACCCCAAAGGGTTTCTGAAAGCAGGGGGCATTGAAAATCATGTGTGGGAGGGTGAAGGCGACCGTTTCAGTATTTTTTTTTTCATCAAAACACCTTTTTATAAAAGGTGTACATACAGTAAGACTGATACCTGACTGGCAGTTTTTTGACAGTAAAGGCCTTTTCATACTAAATGTGAATATTCAGCACAAACAGGACTTTAAACAACAGGTTTTTTGTTTTGGTGTTGTAAATTGGTGATGTAAATTACTTTGCTTCTGAGCTTCCATGAATGAATTAATGAATGATAAATAAATAAATACACACACACACACATACATACATACATAAAAATAAATACGGAACATACATAGGTAGTCATCATCATCTGTTTCTCTCTTTTTTTAATTGCTGAGATGCATAGAATTTTCTTCTCCTGCTTCTGTTCTTCTCATACCTGAAAGGCAGAGCAATGAAAGGTGTGCATGTTGTACCATGTATTAAACCTTGAATTTGCTTTTTTTCCACTTTATATTGTGTACATCATATTAAGAGTAGTGCTGTCAATCGATTAAAAAATTTAATCGCGTTAATCACAGTCATGGACTGTGATTAATCATGATTAATCGCAAATTTAAAATACTAGGATTTACCTGTAAATGTGTTGAAAAAGAAATGCATGACAAACTAGTTTAAGGAAACAGAACCTTTCACACCTCCGCCAGGTATGAGGCATAATCCTTATTATTCTTTTATCATTATTCTTTTGTTTTTATTGAGCCATAAATCGACCTTTAAACTGGCGATAAAACGTTTACCAAGCCACATCGCTTCAATCCCAGTATACATTTACCCAACTATTATCAAAAGTATTTCTAAATAAATACAACAAAACATTTCTTGCGACCTTACGTGAAGTATTATGATAAAATGCATTATAAAGAAGAATTGGACCTGTTCTGCAGCTGTATTAGAGCTAACATGCTTCATAAGACAATTTATAAGATTAATAGTACACTTTTTCTCAGAACTCACTTCAAACCACCATTGAGTGTTTGTAATAACTTCATTTTTCGATCACATGTGGAATTTGGTTGTTTATTGTTGTTAAAATATGCTATTTATATCGCTGCACAAATGAGCATTTTAGACGTACACATTCTCAAGAAAATCACATACAGACCATATTCTATCGTAATCGTGTGTATTATCTTATATAATCTATAGTGGCTGTTGTCATGTTTATTTCTGGCTGAAACTCACGTTGTTTGTGATGTTACAACCGCCTCTCCATTCTTAAGTTGCCAGGGATGCATTCCAAGTATAATACACATTAGTAAAAGGATCTATTTTAATTTTTATTTGTCTATATACACTTTGGGTGGCCGCGGTACATTATAAAAGTAGCCCAAAAAACCGCAACCCGCCACGGCTCTGTAATTTTTCCCGCAACTGTATTTTCAAACTAAACCACTTGTGCCACTATCTTTACTCTGGCAACACTGTGCTGTACCCTCATCACACAATGATAGATAACCTTCCGCGCTGTGATGACGGGAAGAAGTTGGGGTCAAACCATATCAAACGATTAATCTGCGTTAAAAAAATATTAACGCGTAAAAATTTTTTGATTAATCGCATGCGTTAGCGTTAGCGTTGACACACCTAATTAAGAGTGAAGGGATGTAAAGGGCTTTGTGAATCTGTGTGATGAATTAACTTGTGCCATAATCAAACTCAAATTTTTCTGTTTCTGCCGAATAGTAAAAAGGTGATTGACCCAGGTATTGTGCTTTTAGACGAGTGAGAGTTTGTAGGATGGAGGATTCCCTCGCCACACAATCTTGAGTGTTTACCTGTTTATTTATAGGCCTACCTACTGTTTCACCATGATTGCCGTATTTAGAGGTTGCGTATGAAAAGTTGATATGACATCCAGTAACCTGAAATCAAAATGTTACTGCATAACATGTAACAAAATGTTCTGTCTGTTAATGCGACAAGAATGCAAAAACAAATGCTGTGTTTCACAAATTTGCTTATTACCCTAAATTCACTGCAAGTAAATACCTTTACTGGTGTTGTGCTGAATTCTGACCCCCGCCAGATTATTGCCCCCATAGTATTGGTAGGTTTAGGGTTAGGTGTGGGGGAGGGGTTAGGATTAGGGGTGGGGTTAGGATTAGGCAATCAGGTAGCCATTTCAACAAGGGGGGTAATAATTTGAAGCAAGTCAAATACGTCGAAAATGGGCACAACACCAGCATTCTGGCAACTTCTTGTGCAATTCCTGTTCAATATCTAATTACACTTTCTATGTTTGAAAACCAGAGAGAGAGAGAAAAATTTTTTTTTCTAAATCTCATATAAAAACAATTTTCAGTTTTAATAACTGTGGATCTCAGACTGGAGGATCTACTGAGGGTTTCTGTACAGGGCTGGACTCATTACCATGGTTATATGGTTTAAAAAATAATAATAATAATCTACTTGGGTACAGAAGCTTTTGCTGAACTCCAGATTTCGGTCTGATAGATCTTCCCCTGTTTCCTCCCTTTCAGCATCTCACCGTCCTTTTGTGGTCAGTCAGCATCTCATCAGTGCTCACCTACTGGTGCTGTTCAATGTCTCCTCTTCCTCTGTCTCGCTTGTTCGCCTGATGGATCTAGGGGCAGTCTGTCTCATATCTGGGCTCTATCACTAGAAAGATGAGACTTTCATCGTTCCCCAGAAATCAAAGTAAAGACAGCTGCTAAAAACAGTGGAGCAGCTGACAGGGCCTATTAGCTCTGGCAGTGTGTAATCAGTGCTCTGCTTGCTGAGGAGATGTTTCATCACGTGGCTATCAACGCACTGTTTGAGAGTTTATATAGCAGTCTTACACAATTAGAGAGTAATTAGATTAGAAGCATGTTGAACATGCTTTCTTCTTCATAGCATTGAACTTTACTCATGTGCAGGCACAAATAGAATCTGCTTAAATGTTTTATTAACTATTGAAAAAAATCTGTTATGGACTCTACCATGGTAGTATGTGTTAAATGGAACTGAGGGTATTCATCAACATAGCCAAAATATTTTTATAAATGAACATGCAAGGGTCAGGTGTAGGGATGTTCATTTTAACCGTTAACCAATAAGAATTTTGACCGATTAATACAATCAGTTAAACGGTTTAAAGTCACTTATTTATTTATTTATTTTTCAGTAATTTATCAAAATATTTTAAAAGGTTTGCTGCATGGTTAAAATAAGCTACGCATATAAAAAAAAAATTAAAAAAAATGTTTTTTAGAGAGAGAGAGAGAGAGAGAGAGAGAGAGAGAAAACATAAGTCTCCTATTAGTCGCATTTTATTATTTCATTCAGAAATAGGCCGACGCGAATTACAAACATTATAATAAACACTGTAAACATATAGACTATTTTAGTTCCCCTCACTCCTCAACCTATCCTTTCAATTAACAGTAGGCTATTTAGAAAAGAACAACAATTAAAAATGTAAGAAGCTATAGGCCTAGCAATATAAACGACAAACCAAAACGAATTCATTTAGGCTAAACGAAACTGAAACCAATGTTGGGTCTCTCATTCATACAAAATCAAATGTTTCTGTCTTCGTGATGTATTTGAATGCCAGAATATTATTTACCTTTTATGTAGCCTAGGCCTACTTCACTCGCGTTCCAATATCCACATAAAACAAAACGTTTTGCATAACTTCACGGCGGTACGGTGATAACGCTTAACGGCACAGATTTTACTACATATTTAAACTGAGCAGTGTGGGGTTTTTTTTCCCATATGTTTGACTGATTGTTTTTTATAATGATAATGAGGCTGCATTGTCAAGGTAGAATGCTTTACTGTGTGGGCGCATGCGGCGCAGGAGCAATCACTTGATTTTTCCCCCCCTTGTAACAGTGGAAGCAACTACTCCTTTTAGTCCTGAAGATAATCGGAATTGTAAAAGGTTTGCTTTTATTTGTGTACATTCACAATAAAAACAAATCTTTGCGCTTTTGTAAAATAAGCCAAAAAAAATGCCACTTTCTGCCGTCTGTTTCCTTTCGCGCTACTTGTTGCACAGTTTTTCTATCCTTTTCTTAAATTATGATTTAAGTGAAAATATATTTCTCGTATAGGCCTATTTATTCGTTATAATATATATATATATATATATATATATATATATATATATATATATATATATATATATAGGGCCTAGCTTTATTATGCTTTTCTCCGCTGCAGAAGCGCTGCAGGTGCGTGATGTGATAGCTATGATGACCATGTGAATCCTCATGTTCTGTTGTTTGCTGCTTTTTACGCATGTAAAATTAATCCCCGGAAAACAAATGTTAGTAATTTTAACGGGTCACAGACACTTATTCTTTCTAATTTAATTCAGTTCTAATTTAAAATAATCTTGTCGGTTAACGGTTAATAATCGGTTAACGAGCATCGGTTGTCGGTTAGGAAAAATAACCGAAATGAACATCCCTAGTCAGGTGATATGTAAAACAAAAATATGGAAAGAATGGCTGTTCCAGTTCAGTGGAAAACATACCTAAGATTTCTGCAGAGTTGTACAGCCATATACTCTTTGTGGGAGTGATTAATGGTCTACATTTGGTAGTTGCTTATCATGAGATGGGTTCAGATCTTGGCATTTTATTTTTGGAGTAACGTACAACCTGTATAATCAGATCAGAAATAGGGTTGAAAATTATCATGAAAAACTAAAGACCTTGTGCAAGAAACCATGATTAATATTATAAGTGTTGCGAAAGTGTACTATGGGCAGTGTACAGTAAAACTGTTTTTTCTTTGAAGATCGTTAATTCAAAATGTTTATTGCAGGGTTCGATGGTGGAGGAGTCAGCCAGCAGCAGTAAGGATGCAGAGACCAGACCACCAGTAGTCACTGTGGCAGAAGTGTCAGAGCAAGACCACACTACATCATTCGAACCCAGAATGGCTACTGCTACTTCACCGCTGTGTAGCCTGAAAGTGGAAAAGGCCGACAGCTCAGTGCCCAGTGAGTATTCTTAAGTCCAAACTCGTCTTTCCTGATCCTTTCTCTCATTCTTAATGATTCCCTTCCCTTCTTGCAAGATATTGATGCGGTGCCGGCTGTGGTGGCAAAGAAAGATTATTTTCTATTGTCTGCTCATACTTATTTCTTGCCATAGAGTCAAGTGTGTGTCAAAGCTTGGTGTGTGTTTCAGTGGAAGATGTACAATTCTTTTTCATGTTTTTTTTTTTTAAGTAACCTATGTTGGAAACTGTGAGTTTGGTAAAACAGCCTATGACTGGAGAAATGCATAATTAAGAAATATTGAGAAATTGAGAAATATAATTAAGTGTGTAATTTATCAATGTGACAAAATTAATAGTGTAGTATTATACACCCGTACTATGGCTGGCGATTGGAACATCCCTTACCAGTTTATTTTATTAAGTATACTTAAGTAAAGTTAAAGTATATTTTTAAGTATACTTTATGTACTAAGTATACAAATATCGGTGTACTAGTAGTATACTTGTAAGTGTACTATTTAAATACTCCTTGAGACTAAATTGGCCCACTTTCTAGTATATAAAAGTATACTTTAAGTATAACAGTAGTAAACTTTGGGTACACAACTAGTTTACATCAATGTTTTTAGCTTGTACTGCAACTATACTAAAAGTGAACTTATAGGTATACTGATAGTTTACTAATTAAATACTTGTGGTAGCATTTTTAGTACACTTTGAAGTATAGTCAGTAAACTACTAGTTTAGTAGTTTTATACTGCAAGAATACTCGTAAGTTTTCTTTAAGTGAACTTTACATCATACTTTAAGTATACAGTACTACTATGTCCCTATTTAGGTATTAATTTGCATATATTTTGTTATATGAATATCTGAACATACAAAACATCAAAAGAAAGAACAGGGTATCTGCTTGTAAACGAAAACATTTTATTCTAGCTTCATGCTTTCTTTTTTTAAACACTTGAATGTAAGTTTCATAAATAAAAAAATAATAATAAACAACATTTTGAACAAAAAGCTGAAAAAAGACTAAGAATTGGATTCAGAATGATAATCAAAACGTAGATGGAGTTGATCAACACGCCAAAGCATGACAGTCATTATTATATCTTCATTAGTGACATTTTATTCCATAACGTTACACAGTTTCGATGCTGTTTTATGTCAGATGATCGTGTTAGTTTACATGTGGAAGTATCTGTTGTTTCGGTTTCTTCTTCACTTTTTTTGAAAATTCTGTACAGAAGATGTGTACTAGCGCCCCCTACCATATAACAATGAAAACACGGATTGTAGGAGCACAAGTATAGCTCAAATATATTTAGACTTTTTATAAGTATACTTAAATGTCATTTTAAGTAAATTCCTGAGAAGTACATAAATCCCATTTCTGAGAAGTACATAAAAAGTAACTAAAAGTATACTTTCCTATTTTCAGTTTAAAAGAAGTATACTAATACCACATTTGAATAAACTTCTTTTTCATAAGGGATATTATAAATATAAATGGAAAAGATCCCTTATATTTAGTTAGTTGTGGTACTTTCTGTAGGATTTGTGTTTGACTGGAAAGATCTTTCGTCTCTTCTCATCACAGTCACACATAATCTGGCTCTTTCTCTAGCTGTCTCTCTCTATTATTTTGCATTAGCCTTCAGCTCTTCTTTGTCTATCTGTTCTGTCATTGTCTTGTTTTAGAGTATTGGGGCTGACACATCTCTGGAATTTAGTTGGGTGAGATTCTGCCCTCTCTGGGTCAGCAGAAAATTGTGCCACCCACTCCCCTGCAGCATCCCCTTGTCTACCCTCAACATTACATGAAGAGCATTCATGTATTATTTAAGCCGCGCATTTTAACAGCTTCTGTTCAAACAGTCTGCAAGGTCCATGCGCGTGTGTGTGTGCAGCTGAGATGTGTTTCTTATGTTCCAGTCTAAAGCGTTCAAGTGTTGACCTGCTCCTCTGAACACTGACACTGTAAGAAAAAAAATTAAAAACAATTATTTTGATTAAAGATTACGAGGGCACATGATTCAATTTTTTTTTTAAGTAACGAAGTGCACAAATAAATAATTTATAATAAATATTGCAAAAATAATTTTTAAGAATTAATTATATACCATAAGTGTTACATTTTAATCTAATTTAATCTTTTTTATTACACATTGGATGTTATCAGCATAACGATAAAAAACATTGAATTGAAAATGTAATAAATAATAAATCTTTAACAAACCTTATTAAATATCCATTTTAAAATAAACAGATGTAGTCTCAGAAAGTATGTTTAGATGCACAATGTGTTCTTGACATTTTCCTTTCAGTAAAAGTGAATCGATCAGTTACACATTATATTTGGATCATGTCGCTAATACTCCACCAAAGATAGATTGCAAGAAAACTTGCTTTTTGTAGAGAGTTTTGTTTGATCAAGTTTAAACATCCGGAAATGTGTGGTTACACAGCTGTATATGTGTGTCTAAACAGAAAGCAAATGACTGGTAAATGCAAGTGGCTTATCTGATGACATGTACTATTTATTACACATATACACAACCGAGACAGAGGGGTCCAGAAAGACTAGGACTCTGGGTTTTAGGAGGTTGATGTCTGGTATAAAGGCTCTGGAACAAATCATGTGCTTTGCAGCTCGTATAGCATTTTGACAGTATAATAGAGGAGCACACTGCAGGAGGAGATGAGGAGGCCAGTTTTGCACAGGAAGTAGAGAGAGGGAGGGGGAGGAATGATTGTGTGTCTATCTGAGATGTGTCTGACCACAGTCCTGTGAATCAGCACACACACAAACTGTCCAGTTGTGTCAGAGATGATCATACTGGCTTTGACCACAGATTGAAGGTGTTTTCTAAGTAAACTATATCATAGTGACCCAAACAACATATAGGACATAACATTGTCCAGTGAAGAGAGATAAGACAATCTAGGTATCTACGAGTGTTAAACACGCCTGCAGGTAGAAACATCCTGAAGGAGAGTCACATGACAGACAGGAAGTGCCATCTCTATGGTAAGATTCTGTCTGCTCAAATTCTTTTACAGTTGTCTAGATCTTTACATGGTTCTTGTGAAAATGCAAATACATACAGTATGTTTAACGTGTTACTTGCTTTATTTAACTGGTTGTCATTCTATAAGAGGCAACTAAAGCAGCCATTTCAAATTCACCTTGTTTAAGTGCTTTTCTCTGTGTATTGCAACCATATTTTGGGACAAATCTGCAAATTTTGTATAGTGTTCTAATAATTATAAGTAAATAAATAGTTTTCTAATAATTTTGTATATATATTAGTGCTGTCAAAATTTAATGCAGTTAATGCAGGGGTGGAGCTAGGGTTATATGAAGTATAACCCTAATCACCCCATCACAACTGCTGCTTCTGTCTATTTTTTCTTGACAAGAATTGCATTTATTTAGATGCAGAATATCTTTACGACCGCATCAAACAGGAGACTTTTCAGACGCGCACCCCACTACGCCTCAGCACCAGGTGCTAGTCAAACTAACACAGAAAAGTTATAGGTGATAAGGCAGCTTCAGTATAAAAATCAGCGAACTGCCGTCAGATGAGATGTTGCCAGGCCATATGTCAGTAAAAACTAATCTTCCTGTCCTGTCAGCCATTATACTGTGATCATAGAGCGTGCTCTTCAATTGCATGTACAAATATGGCGGCGTGTGCTGTAGCCTGTATTATTTCATATTAAAGCACAAAAGAAACTACAAGGATGCGTGTCAGATCCACATCACATACAGCAGCGGCAGCTCTTAAAGTAATAGCAGGCAAATAACCTAATAATCCAGCTGCTGTGATGTCTGTTAATCAAAGAACAAAAGAAAAAAGAGGAAATCAATAACTTTTGTAGCTTAAAGGATTCATCTATAATTTAGAATTTAGTTTTTGATAAATTTGTTCAATTTCTGTATATTTCCTACTTGCTAAAGGGCACAGGTTAATATGACATTTATTATAAGGGGTTTATGTGAAGTCTAATAAATGTTAAAATTGATAGCTCTCAATTATGCTATTATAGTCAACAGTACATATAGTCAATGGTTAAATATTAGGAAAAAAAGAACAATTTCCTAGAAACATAAGTAGTATGCCTATATATGTATAGCTTTGTGCAACACGCTACAGATCTACATAATCTGAGTTTACATCTAGTTTTACTTTATCTTTAGTTTATATCAAATCAGAGTTTAAAGATGTGTTTACATGAGATCAATATTTAAAGCTGAGTTTACATACATATTTAAGGAGTATTTTTTATGAGTTAGTTTAATTTATCATTAGATGCTTTAGGTTAAAGGATATATGAAATCATTATTTAAATTTGAGTTGAAATGAGATCAGTATTTAAACCAGAATTTACATGTGACACACCTAAAAGTCATAAGCGGCTGATTTACATTTTGAAGCACAAATATAAGATTAAATATAATATTGTATAATACCACCTACGAGCCCAAGTGATCATCGGTGATGTAACAGGAACCAGCTTCGGCACAACCTCAATGTATTTGGGCTGTGCAAGTAAAAAAACCATGCTACTCGACGCCTGGGGCTTTCCTCGGGAAGAGTGAAAGATAGAGAAAGCGCACAAATAAAGCGGTGTGTGAAAGATGAGACGACAAATGCAGAAAAGACAAAGTGAACTCTACACTCTTTTTCTGACAGGAGATGAGAGCAGCTTAGGTGACAGTGACGAGCTTGCGAGAGAGACAAAGTGTCAAGAGGAGTCTGTGCGTGTGTTTCTCTTTAAGTATGTGATAAAAATGCTGCTGGAGTTGTGGGTACTCTTTGAGTCTCTTGGCAGTGTTGTGGCTGGTGGAATGCCAAATCACTGCCTTCTTTTTCCACTGCTCATCTGGAGCAAAGTTAAGGAATAAAGTTAACTAAGGAAGAGAGGGAAAGAGTGTGTGTGGTGGTATACGCTGTGGCCGGAGGATAGAGGAATTAAGCTGGAGACAGTGGCTTGGGCCAAACTCCAGTGTTATTAGTTTCTCCAGGACTGCTCAGATTCCCCTAACAGACACTAAAGCATGTGTGGGTTCCTGTATTTGATACAAACTGTGTAACAGAACTATTGAGCCACAAGTCTGCTTTGTGGCAGCTCAGTGGCTCCTAAAGGGACCATGTTTGGACTCTACTCTTTCCATATGTTGATTGGACGTCTGCCATCCATGGTAACAAAATCCAGTCAGTGATGCTGGATGTGAGCAAAAACATGTCAGCTGGCCTTAATTTCTTTCACTGTGAGTTGGCATATGACTTTCCAGAGGTGTTTTAAGCAAGCGAAGATGAAAGAATTTCTCAGTGGGGGTGCTTCCAAAGCAGCCACAATGATTTGGGGAAAGGGATTGGTTAATCGGAGTTTGCATGATTTCTGTTGAATTTTGTGGTTTTCTTACTGCAGCCAACAGTAATTTGTTTTGGCAAAGAGAGAGAGAGTAGTTTAAGCCATGAAGTAGTGTATAATTGTGAAACGTCTAACCATAAATTGTTATCATATAGCTGACTGGACAGATTAAACCATGATCCTTTCTTTAGAAGGTAGGCTTTATCCATCTAGTGAACTCGGGTGTGTCTATCTTGTTGGTCTGTCTTGTATGCCTCCCCATTTTTCTAGAATTTTTTAGAGTTAAATGTGCCTGTGATTTTCACTGAATACTATAAACCTTGTTTGTCATATAATAATGGCATATAATGGCAAATTCAAAGTATGCCATTATATTTATGGCGGAGTTCCCTGAAAGTCTGGATCTGATTATTAGGATCTATGACCCTTTTAAAGCAGACCTATCAGAGTTTGTTTGTGTAGTTTTAACTAAAATGGACTGGTTTGTGACGTATGTAGCTTCCACTGAGAACCGTGTGATAAATTGATTCCAATGGTCTGACATTCTTAGACTAGACTTGGTATTCCAGTGGGCACAAACAGTACATAAATATTTCAGTCATAAATACTAAATGAAATTTTGGCGACATAATTTTGCTGTCTACGGTTAGAACAAATTTAGCATCAGCAGCATGCCTTAGACACCTTACAGTGTTGTGTATAGGTAACATGCTAATGTTTGGAATGGAGCCTGATCACCAATTAAACTTCTAATTGGTTAGTGTGTCAGTTTTGTGATTGGTGGATTTCAGAAAACCTCTAATAAGAGAGAGTGTGATTTATTAAATCTAGTCATGTCTCTATAAGAGATGTCATGACAGTTTTTACTCTTTTGAGGATTTGTGAACTTCAGACGTTTAACTAGATGCATTTCTGCTTTGCTTTTGTCAAGGATAAAGCAAACTCTATGAGCTGGAGGGCAGGAAAGCAGGGAAAGTGATGGGTGTGAGACAATATATGATTGGATTTTTGAAAAAGGTAAACAGTGTGCTAGCTCTAAAATATTTAACTGGCATGACACTGTAAATTGTGAGGGCAGTCTCAATACCATGATTTAAAAAAAATAAAAAAATCCTTATATAATCACATACAACTTTAGAAGTCATGGAAATCCATCATCCTATGCTTAGTCATGGTCTTTGTCCCTATTTTAGACCCAGTTCTTATATTCTCTATGAGGCAGAGAGCAGCCACACAGCTGACAAAAACCTGGCCAGTTCATGATTCTCACCTCTTTGAGTTCTCTTAAGTAGCTTTGCTTGTATTATTCCTATTGGGAATTTTAAAAGCATGTCTTCCATATCCTTTTGGCATGTTCCCTGTATCTCCCCTGCCTGCGCACACTACACACACTTACACTCTCTTTGTGGGTCAGAGTCAGAGATGCTGGTTTCCTTGCCAACAACATCTTTTATTACACAGGTAAAAAGTACAGCAGCGGGGGATGGGGGGTGTTACACCCTCTCCCTACACACATAAACACATCAGTTTTGCAGCTATTTATTCTGACCTACCTGCACAGACCAAAAAAAAAGTATCTGCCATTCATAAGACAGTGGAAGTTTGCTGCGGTCTGAGAGGAATGTGTGCTGTCTCTTTATCATTTCATATATGTGTATCTGCTCCTTTGTGCAGTATGTATACTTGCATGCACATATTTCAAGGAAATTCCCACTGAAAATACCTGCAGTTAAAGTTATCACATATTATTTGGGCCATCAATCCTTTTCTTTGTGTTTTAGGTGAGTAAATGTGTATGTGTATTAAGTGATGTGATGTTTTGACCACACAGTTGTTGTTTATATGGTTGAGCATGTTTTAACTTTAGTAAATTCTATTGTCCACAAGGGGACGCAAGACACTCACACAGTCATACATTCAAATGTGCTTTACTGGAATGACAAATGAAGCGATGTATTGTCAAAGTATTGGTAATGTTTATGTAAACCTAAAATGGATGAAAAAACGTGTAAACAGGAAGATATGTGCTGTAGGTTAGGAAATGTGCTGTGTGTATGTGATTATGTGTGTGTGTGTGTGTGTGTGTGTGTGTGGGTGAATGTAAGTACATCACTGATTGGTCAACTCCTCTGCCTTTTTGTGACAAGCATCCATGTATTGTGCTGCTAGTAAAATACAATCTGTGCCTTACTCAAGGGTCTCACCTTAGTCGTGGTATTGAAGGTGGAAGAGATCGCTGGTTATTCACTCCCCCCACAATCCCTGCTGGACCTGGGGTACAAGTCCGACTCTCTAACCATTAGGCCACAACTCCCTCTTTAGGCCAAATAACTTTTGTTTACTTTGTTTTTGTGTCGTTTCAGTCCAATAATGTAAATAATTCAGAGTTGGAAAACTCATATAGACTTATGTGTGCTTTTATATGAATGAACGATAAGATCAGCAATAAAAATACTTATATTCACTCAGAATATAAAATAAAGGGAGAAAACGTAATTTTTGTACTGTGTATATTTTTATGCTTAGAGTATTACACTTTTTTCATACTGAAGCAGATAAAAGCTTTCTGTGGAAAGGCACATATATTAAAAAATGCACATTCAAATGCACATTCAAAATGTGAAGTTACTTCATGCATTACATCCTAATTCATTCAATTAAGTGCTTCTTAATTGCGAGCTTTACTAGATCAAGAATTTAAAAAAGTAAAAAACATAAAATAAAAATCAGGCAGTTATTACTCTGACAGCCCTCTGCTCTATTTGTGTGACAAGCCTCTTACTGAAGAGGGTGAGATTTCATCAAAAACAGGTGAGATCCCCTTAGCCACAATCAAGTTGTTACGAGTTGGCTTGTGAGACACCAGGATCGAACCCACCCATGTATGAATGCAACAGAGGGCTCACTAAATGAACAATTTAGCACAATAGCAGAGATGCAATAGACAGGAAAACCCTGAACAGCAGCATTAATATATTTTCTAGAGTTTATATGTATGAATCTCTCCAGGCATCACTGTAAGGGATGGGCATTGTGACCCTCCGTCCAAGTGCTGCTCTACATGTATTGAGGACGATGGTGTATTAAAGTAATTTGTTTACTTTTCCCTTGTCACTAAAATTGTCAGTAAGGCTCCCCCGGCGCTGGTGCACTGCAGACCATCATCTGCATTAGGAGTGATGTGGTCTGGCCACGACTCTCTCTCCTGAGGGTCTGCCGGCTCCAGCCTGGCTAATGGGGACCAGCTGGGAGAGCAAGATTATGCACAGCACTAGCAGCTCGTTCTCTCTGTCACACCTCTGTCTCTCTTTCTTCTCTTCAGTCACAGTCCTCAATCTGTATAGCTCCACCTCCACTCTGCAGCCCCCTCCCACACTGACTCAAACCGCTCTAATTCCTGATTCAAACCCATTCAGTACGGTCTTGTGACAATTCATAACTGTTCAAGAATTTTGATTTGTTGCAAATTCATATAAATTTGTATCTCATTTGTACATTTTTATACAATCTGCTTTTGCTCCAGTTTCATACTAAGTTTATACAAATCACATCATATGAGTTTGTGCCAATTCGACCCATCTAACTCTTATTTAGATTCTCCCACTCTGACTCAATGTCCTCCTAAGCTAATTAAGCTAAATAGGCTCTTGGTTTAATACAGCCAGTCTTATGCTATCAGGTTAGCAGTAGTGTAATGTTCACCAGTAAGTTATCACCCCTTCAATTCTCTTAGGATTGTCATGATGGTCACATAATTTTTTTTTTAAGTAGTTGGGGTTCATTTGCTGTGGTGGTCAGACTATTCTGTTTAATTAATTAGAATGAGAGAAGGAGATTCCTACTAGTTTTAGAATAATTACCCTGAGAGAGAGGTGCTGATAATGATAATTCTTCTCACATTAATCAACTGTTCTGAAATTAATCCCCTTTTATGTGCTCACGTACAGAGGAGGAAGTCATACAGAGATTATGCTATTTTTTTCCCTATACTCCC